>NC_022023.1:9568759-9571511 GCF_000317375.1 Microtus ochrogaster
CACACACACACACACACAGAGAGAGAGAGAGAGAGAGAGAGAGAGAGAGAGAGAGAGAGAGAGAGAGAGACAGACAGACACCTGCAAACTTGTCATCATATTAGTAAATTTCAATTATATTTTTAAAATAATTAATGGAAATAGGATCCCCAAAAATTTCTGATTTCTTCAAAAATTCCTAGTCACCTTTGATTTCTGAGAGTGTTATTTTTCATGAAGCACTAATACACACTAATATGTATAGTAATACACACTAATGTGTTCTATTTTCATTCACAATCATTCTGTGAGAGTAGAAAAGATGAGCTTGAGGAATCTCAGTGGAGAACTAAGGATGTCACCATAAGTAAATGACAGAAAAGAACTCAGTCGTGTTGTAGGAATGTATAACCTCCCAGTATCACAGCCACTAGTCTTATAGTTTACTTAACAATCACTTCCTGCCATGTCCCTCGGATTCAAGGGGATTCAGTAAAATACTCTTGGGGAGCTGCCAGAAATAAGATTTTGTGTTGTCCAAAACTTTTTCTTTCCATTTTGCTCCCAGTGAGTCACTCCTACTCATGGCTTTCGGGAAACCAAACAAAACAATACTCTCTGGTGAAGAGGATCCCAACTCACAGACATTTTTCTTTTGAACAGATGAAGAACAATGCCTATCTTTAGGGACTCTTACTTGACAACACTTAGAATTCAAAGTGTTTCAATACTGAGAAGCATTCACTAAGGTAATTCAACTCCTGGGGAAGTTTAATTTGAAGCGATTAGGATGGTGAATGTGTGGTGAATGTGAATCCCCAGCGTTTTTCTCTGAGGAGGAGGAGGAGGAGAGAGAACCGAAGAGGCCTTGGGAGGGAGCTGGGTGAAGCTGCTTGGTGGGCAGCGGAGGAGCACAGCCTGCTTGCTTTCCAACTCTGTGTGCCAACTCCAGCAGCACAGTTGTTTCCTGCTGAGAACAGATTCTGCTTGTTCCGTGCATGTCTGTGAAGAAAGACATTTTCAGACATTCAGATATAATGGGGTATTCACACATTTGAAACCCAGCTAAATTTGCCCCTAGGGTACCATAGAGAGGATGCCAGCAGCACAGACTTGCCCGGAAATGATCAGGGAAGTAGACTCTGTTGACTTAAGTTGAATGCAAGCAAATAGCCTAGCTACCCGGGAGACAGCTTCAAGCCAAGAGCGTGCAGATTTTTGTTCTTACCATTCAGGCTGATACCAAGTGTTCTCCTCTCTGGGACATCACCTTGGTTACTTAATTCCTGGCAGGAAGGTTCTGATTGAACTTTCCAGAAGTTTCTTCCTCATTAGGCTTCACAGCTATATTCTTTTTTTTTCCCTGTGATAGTGACCTAGAGAAACATATCAATGTTACACATTCAGTTGTTCAAATCAAGTTTTAAAAAGATTCTTGATGCTTATGAATAATTCTAAGCTGTTTTCCTGGGTCTATATGACCAGACTTTCAACCTTTCATTTGTATCAGCTGTCCCTTTCTGATTTTTCCCTCGATGCTGATATAACAATGATGGGAGCACCCAGAACTCGTTGCCCATATTAATATATTCTTCACAGGTGACTCACTTCCCTGCCACTTCCTTCCTCCCTTGGCCTGCCACTGAATGCTTCAGTCTCTAAACACATTTCCCTTGGCAAAGTTTGTATGAGGACTCTTCTCTTCTGCTGTCCTGGTAAATGACACATGCAACTTTCATAATGTGTCGCATGCCATCCAATGTTAGACATATTTTGCAGAAGTATAAAAATTAAAAAAAAATCTGTGCATGATGGAAGTGAAGAAACAGGACATCTTAGCCTTCTATTTGCTTGTCTCCCTTGATAGGACTCATGAGAAAGTTATTCCATCTTGCCTTTCTGTAACTCAGTTATCATCACTTACCTAGGTCATACTGGGGTCTTTACAAATTTTCTTTTCTTTTATGGGAGGTGAACTAGAGGATGCCTTTAGTTTCCAATGTGATCCTTAGCAATTCTAATATAGTCAATCATCTCAGCTTCTGAAACTTTGCTTTTTTGCCTCCTCTGTCTTCATTTTCCCTATTAAATGAGACATCTATATAAAAGATTGGTAGTAACAATAATAATAATACTAAAACACTAAATATTCCTGAATTACATGCTGGCAAATATATTTTTGTTTTAAATGTATAATTTATTTACTTGCTTATTTGTTTATTTTTGTTTGTTTGTTTTATCCCAGTAGGTTCTGCTCAGTTAGTGCTGCCCTGGTGTACGTTGACATGGGGTCATCCACCAGGTTGTGGGTACTTAACACTGGCCACATCAACAAAGAGAAAGGAGTGTTCCTCCCCCAGGATCCATAAACTCCTAGTAGATCCTTAGTTAGAGATAGGGCCACAGCAAACCCTCTCTGTTCTATGACAAAACATTCAGTTAGTTGATCTTCTTCAAGCCTTTTGTCAGTACTTACAACTACTATGAGCTCACGTGTACAACAAATATGTTGTGTCTAAAGGAAAACATTCAGAGCAATCCCCTTATCCTCTGGAGCTTATGCTTAGCCTTGAAGGGGTTTGCTACAGATGGCCTGTCCACAGCTTTGCTCTCAATTGATTTTTCTCAGGACTTTGAGTAGTAACGTATCTGTGCCTTCCTCACCGCCTACTGCAACACTGTTGCTAAGACACAAAGGCAACCCACTGACTGGGAGAAGATCTTCACCAACCCCGCAACTGACAAAGGTCTGATCTCCAAAATATATAAAGAT
>NC_022023.1:9572754-9606209 GCF_000317375.1 Microtus ochrogaster
AAATAAATAAAAATAACATGACTACATATCTAGACTTATACCTATTTTCCCAATATCATGATAAAAAGTACCTTATTTCCCTCATGAAAATTCCTTGCATTGGGTAGTAAATTAGATGGCAATGCTACAGAAATAGTGGGAAGTGATGGCAGGGACTTCACCCAGTCACGCCAGTGAAGTGTGGGAATTCCGAGGGAAAGAACACATTCCTTACTCTCAGAGATTTCAAAGGGATTTCCCACTTGGAGGGAAATACAGGGAAGGAAAATGACATTGCAGTACAATAACTGTCAGAACCGAGACGTCGACTCAGAAACTATGCTGCAAAACAACAGGGACTCTAGAGTTAGGAAGGACCACAGCTTATTGGGGTTTGTAGGTAGCACCACCTCACTTATCATACCAAAACCTTCATCACCCTCACCACAACATTCAATTGCTAAGATAGATGAGAAAGTGAAATGGGAGCCTTTGAAACAGTGATATCTTTAGCATCTATGCTGTAGAACTTCTATGAATGAAAGTTAAAGATAAAAATAAAGAAAAAAAATCCATCCCAGTGGTCCCCTTCACTGGGTACTATTAACCCCTGCCCCTCTGCCCTTAAAAATTATATAACCCTGGGACATATCCTTTTTTTTCTCTTTGCTTGATAATCTCCTGATATGGTTTCTGGTGATCCTCAAAGGTTCCTTAATGAATCTTAAATGCAGCAAGACTGGAAACTCCACCTGATTTCAGTGCCACGCTGGACACAAATGGAAGGTTCTCTGTTGACTTTAGGATTGAAGGTAATAGTGCTGCTTGTCCACCTAAAATTTTTCAGCACTTATGCACTGATAACAAGATTAGAATCACTTGAGCACTTGGCTTAAAATTGTATGCTGTAAGCTTATGCTAATAAAACTGGTAAGCCAAACAAACAAACAACAAACAAGACCGATACTACAAAATAAAAACAGAGCCTGGGGAAATGACTCTGTAGTTACATTCCAAGTGAAGTTCTCAGAACCAAGTCCTTTAACTCATAACCACCTATAACTCTTTTTCCATCTTCTAGTCTCTAAGTACACTAACACACATATGGTACATACACACATATATACACACACAAATGAAAATTTAAAAAAATATATAAAGAAAGAATAAACAGAAAAACTGAGTTTCATACAAACCATATAAAGCAAGAATTCATATTTTGGACCAGAATATTTGCATTAAATTTGTCATCTTAAGAGAATATTTGGTGGCCAAGTGAAAGAAGACACAGATTACATTTTCTTATTTTAAAATGCTCTTAGGAATTGCCATCCAACCGCACAATGTCTTCACAGTTCTGAGGGCTGGAAACCCGAGACAAAGGTACCAGGAGACCCGCTTTCCTCTGGCGGAGTCCTCACTCTTCGCATTGTAAACGGCTGCCCTCTTGCTGATGCTTTGAATAAACACGCTTCTCTGCATGCTGCCACGCACATTCTTATAAAAAATGTTAGTAATATGGGACTAATGTTCATAACCTCATTTAAGCCATCACTTTAAATATTTTATCTTCAATATAATCATATTTTTGGTTGCAAAGGTTTCTTGGAAGAGAAAACAATATTGCCTATCATAAAATTTTATGGCGGGTCTTTATTTAATGGATTATGTGGTCACAGCACTATTAAATGTCCTTAAAACATATTTGCTGGCTAGCCTTAATTACCCTCAAGTACTTATTACCTCCTCATAAAACCAGTAGAAAGTTAGGCCTATTTTGAGCAGAAGGATGTTTGATAACAGAGAACACTTAATATCAACTTGGAAGTCTCCTGTGTATTAGCTCCCTGTGTACTTCAGTGCACAATACAGTTTGCTTTTACATTGTAGCTGTCTATTCCCATGGATCAGAAATACTACTTTTTTGTTGATATACTTTTTTCCTTATAAATCCTCTCATGATCAACCACGCTATCCTGTATTACCCAATATCTCATGGAGAGATAAATATGTGTGTGCATGTTTATGTGTAATTTTCCAATACCATTCGCCAAATTTCTGACTTTTAGAAGTATATTTTCTAACTTGTATCTTACAGAGCCGCTCTGAGAAGGTTTGAGCAGAATATTTTATCGTTGTTGTTTATCATGCATTGGACTGGTGCATTCAAGAATAATGTTTAATTTTTTTTCCTTCTCTGTAGTTAATTGACAAAAGACTTCTTGTGTTGGCATAGAAATTGCTTGTGGAATACTTACTGATTTAACAACTACTGATTTAACGAGGGTGTTATGGAATCAGGGTTTATGCACACTGACGATTATTAGCTTTTATCATGCTCCATCTAAAACGTACTATTTCATCTGATAATAGAATGCTATTATATCCCCAGAGTTGTCTTCATGTATATACCATAATCTTTGAACAGGCCCCTGTGGGAAAACTGTCACTGCTCTGAAACAAATTCCTAGCTCCTTTTAGGTGTTGGAGATTATTAGATAGGGATTCAGTTATGTCTCGTCAAAAGCCCAATGTCCTTCACAGCTGACATAATGAATGCAGATATAGAAATCTTAAAGTGAACCAGCACCCTAAAACATTTCAGATATCACAAACGACGGAGACAATTGGAAAATAATTAACCCAACTCTTTTTATTGCCATAGTAAGAAATTCATAAGGAAGAATGGTTTATTTCTTGTACTTACATTTCCATTTTATTTCATATGTCTATAAACTTGAATAAATAATCATTTCTACGCACAAGTGTCGAAGCTATGACCACATAGTTAAATGGAAAATAAGTGACGAGGACTTTAAATAAAATGCTTTATTGTCATTACGTTTGATCAATCCATTACGCATCCATAATTTCAACTTCTAAAACCCTATACTTCACACACACACAAAAAAGGAAAGAGAGATCAGTTGTTAAATCAATCAACAGGTACATATGACTTCTCCTTCTGTACCAAGAACTATGTCAGGCTGGGAATCCAACAGTTAAAACCATCCAGGAATGTGCACTAGAGTGGAGCTGGCCGTAGAGAGCTGGAAAGAGCTTTGCTACGGTGTTCAACATGGACTTAGGAGGTATTAATACTGTTAACTCAGTGAAGAAAGAGAAGAAAGCACGGAGGTCAGCACACAAAGACCTTTGAACAGAGGATCTAAAGTGTTCTGACTGGAGTGAAGACAGTAAAAAAAAAGAGGGTGAAGCACAGAGGAAGAGCAGAGTTCTGCAAATGACAGCTCATGGAAAAATCATATTTGGATGGGAAATCGCTGAATTGCTTTATTCAGGGAAGGTTATAATCAGATTTGCATTTTTCAAAGGTCCCTGCCTGTCCTTTGGGGGGATGAATTAATGGAGGACAAGCCTGAACGGCAGCACAGAATTGTCAATTTGTTGCAGCTGTCCTGAGTAAAGACAATAACAGCATGAATTAGGGTAGATTAGAAGAGTCGGAAAGATGGGTGGATTTAAACAGTATTTAGCCAGCAAAACTGATACTACTTGGTGCTGGATTACATACAGCGAGCTGTCTAATATGACATGGTAGAGTATTTGTAGCACAGCTAATGGAAATGGCACCAAGATATGCACCTGTAAACATTATGAAGCACATTGTAATTAAATCAATGGATCTAGAGTTTTAGTTCTATATGTTCTTGAT
Source organism: Microtus ochrogaster (assembly GCF_000317375.1). Classification (NCBI taxonomy): domain Eukaryota; kingdom Metazoa; phylum Chordata; class Mammalia; order Rodentia; family Cricetidae; genus Microtus; species Microtus ochrogaster. Next base: position 9,576,410 of record NC_022023.1, read on the forward strand.
ATTTTAAGTTGTGGGTCCTTTCAAGAGTGCGACAGTTGTTAGAAACCTTCTGCCCTGACCAAAACACCTTTCACCTATTAATAATTTTGCATGTATTTTGTGGGTCACGGTCTTCAGGTTTCATATTGTACAACATTTATGTAACCTTGAAACTGAAGTTAAGAAGTTTTTCAAAAAAAATCTAGTTAGCAATGCATATCTTGTGTCTCACTTGCATACTGCTCTGCTTAACATTGGAAAGGAAAATCCTATACCTGCCTCGGGTATCTTAATATCACCTGTTACTATTGGTTAGCAAATGAGTGTTCTGTGACTATTTGCAAAAGATTATGCTCATCTTCACAGGCAATCACAGCTGTAGATGCTCCTCTGGGGAAACCCCACATACTGCATCCATTCTAATGACAGAAATGAGCACCAGGGCCGCTAGTGTCAGGGAATGAATGCAGCTCTCCCTCAGAGCGGAATTGCCTCTGTCAGCTGTTCTTCACGCTTATCTCTTCATGTGGCCTTTGGAGAAAATAAAGTATTTCCTTCCCCAGGGAAAGAGCCATTTGGGTGCAGTTGCATTTGAAAAGGAATTGCTGACTTAGGATCTGAATCTACCACGAGCATTTTATAAAAATGCTATGTATAGCATTTACCATTCACTGCATACTGTACACACATGACATGAATTATATATGAAATAAGCTCATCTGACAATCCAGAAAAAAATAAAAATAATAACTTAAAAGAACTAATTAAATTGTAGCTGGAAGGTTGAGAAAAAATATTTTTTTAAAAAAACGTACAAGGAAGACAGAACATCCCGTTTTCAGTATGCATCTCAATTCACACAATTTTCTATTATGCCACTTAAGCAGAATTTTCTGACAAATTTATTGTTTTGTTTTGAGAATTTCAGATTCTCATATAAGAAGTCATAAGGATACCAAAGACATACCATAAGCTCAGACTGCATGGCAAAGAGAGTAATAAGTCATCTGACTTTGTTTTAGGAGATGGAGACCATTATAAAGCCCATTCTCCTAAAATAAGTTACTTGTTTTTTTTTTTTCACATGGCTGAGATTTCCTACTTTTGATGATATGATGAAATCCAATTATGTTTGACTTGATGAGCCTGAGTGTGGTTTTGTAAATGACAGTTCCCCTAAACTATACTCACCTTCAAAGTGACAATAACACTCTACACATGATATTCAAATCAATTGGTCATTTTTACACATTATTGCAATACAACCAGCAAAGATATATATTAATTTATTGCTCAAGTAAAACTATGATTCAAATACAGCTGCATTTTGGAGTAGAGAAAACAGGGAATAATCAACAATAAGAGCTAATTTAGCATAAGTCATCAACACAGAATCACAGGATTATTTCTTTGGTGAGGCAAGAAATAATTATTTGGGATCTACAGAAATCCCTCCAGAAAATGGCATAATTACTCCTTAAAAATATTAAACCACTATCCCTCAAAACAGGAGGGAAACGAAAATCAGAATATACTGTATAAAAAAATATATTTTCAACAACGATAACAACAACAACAAAAGAACAACAAAGAAAAAAACAAAACAACAGTATTATACAGAATAGGAAATATCATTATGTAAAAAATAATCTCTTCATAGTGAATCTCAGTAGTTTTTCTGAGCAAGTCAATAGCTACAGTACAGAAATAATGAAAATGCATAGATAGATTAGGACTCGGGCAAGGTAGTATCAACAATACTTTTAAAATATCCAACAAGTATAGATAAGTTACTGCTAAGTCCTACATGATATGAAATAATTTGCTTACTACATGCATTTACTTAAATGTGTGTGCACGTGTGTGCATGTGTTTGTGCATATGTATGTGTGTATAGGGGGAGAGAGAGGGTGTGTCAGAAGACAACTTGCTGTAGTCAGTTCTTCTCTTTCAACAATTCCAAGGATGGAACTCAGATAATGAGCCTTAGTGGCAAGTGGCTTAAACAGTTGGGTCTTGTTGGACCTATGTAATCATTTTCAGAGACTGTTAAACTACAACTCTAATAACATTTTTTTTTTATTTTTACCTCCAGATCAAATTAACTCACTGAAGTGAAGAGCTCTTTCCTAACACCTTTCTCTTGCCTGATCACATGGCCTACCCAGATGGCTTCAAACCACCCCTTCCAATTATTCCATAGCCTCTCACTTAGACACATAAGTTACCCTTTTCAGTGCTACCATGAAGCTGACACAAGGTCAAGTTTCATGTGCCTATATATAGAACTCAAGTAAAAGTAAGTGTTTCTTCCAAGAATCAAAAGCAAAACCAAAGCAAAACACTTTCTTCTGAAGACCCAGTTTGTGATTTAGTCAACAAATTATTCAACAATTTTGGTGTGATGGATGCTCATTAATATTCTGAAATATGCACATATAGGAGAGGCAATTCTAGGTCTGTGAGGCAAGCTGGCTCAGCTTGTCAAGTCACTCACTATGCAAACCTGGTGATTTGGGTTCAGTCCCAGAATCCAATAAACGTGCAAGGAAGAAGAGCATCCACTCCATAAGGTTGTCCCTGATGTCCTGTCCCTACATACTCTCTGGTATAAAGATATAACACACCACTATTAATAATAATAATAATAATAATTTTAAAGAAAATCAGTTCATTTCCTTTTAGTCACATTAATTTATACCTAAGACTGCAAAGCAGTCATAAGTACTCTTATTTATATAATAAACATTTTAAATATTTATGACACCGCTTTCTAAATGAGCAACAAAGGATACCCTGAATAATCGGAATAATCTTTAGCTATGTGTTACTGGCAATCTTCTCATTATTTATTTGTGCATTTAAGACATCTAGCCCAAAGCAGGGCATAAAACATTTGCTGCATCAGACTAAAGTTTGTTCAGAATCTTCAGCTTTGATCGGTCAAAGAAGTTAAATGTCCTACGAAGGGCAGAACTAGAGACAGAACTGTAACTCTGCCCGCTATTCCTTCCGTATTTTCTTCAGCAGGCTTCGCGTCTTCACTGGGATTCACACCTTATCACTTAACAAATTTCTGTGCCCTTGTGTTCAGCTTTACTTTTGTTTCTCAAGACAGGGATTCTCTGTCAGAATCCTGTCCTGGAGCTTTGTAGATCAGGCTGGCCTGGAACTCAAAGAGATCCACCTGCCTCTGCCTCCTAAGTGCTGGGATTAAAGGTGTGCACCACCACTGCTCAGCTTCATCTTTACTTTTTTTTTTTTTTTTTTTTTTGGTTTTTCGAGACAGGGTTTCTCTGTAGCTTTGGAGCCTGTCCTGGAACTCCCTTGGTAGACCAGGCTGGCCTCGAACTCACAGAGATCCGCCTGCCTCTGCCTCCCAAGTGTCATCTTTACTTTTTTGGTTGTTTGTTTAAGATAAAGTCTCTTCTTAGTTCAGGCTGGCTAGAAATCTGCTGTGAACCCCTGCTGGTCTTCAAATTCAGAGTTTTTGCTCCACTTGGGCAAAAATGCCTTTGCCTTTGGGAAACGATGTTTTTCTTCGAATGAGAGTTGATCTGGTTTCCAGTCTCTAATTGAGGAGTTCATCCAGGCGGGCCAGAGAAGGTCCACCTAGGTCCTAGATTTGGCATCAGTTTCATTAAGCCCCCCCGATAGTATTATGACATTGTAATCCTCCACCTTCATTTTCAATTATCTAAATTTGTAACGTGCAGTGTTGAAAGTAGCAACTCTGGAGCTTATACATAACCCAAATTCTAAGTCTTTTGAAAAGCTTGTCCAAGTCAGAAATTACTTTTCGTTTCTGATCCTTACAAATCTTTGTGTTTCTAGACTAATCTGTATGGAAGTTCTCTTATAGTAGTGGCAGAATGTGTCTTTGAAGGCACAGAATCCCAAGCCTGTTTCTCAGCCACTCGGCAATGTGCTTCACGCCCAGCCTAACACCATGATTTTCTTCCAGAAAGACCTTGAAACGTGTTTGTTGGATTGCACTGTAATTTCTAATCTATTTAGTGTTTCAGTGTATGTTTAAACCACCTTCTCCTTCATTTGCATTTTTCTTAACTCTGTGTGGGTTTAAAAGGATAGAAAATGAAAACTCCATTTTTTTTTTCTTCTCTGAAGCACATAAGCCAGCGAAGTGACTGAGTCCCAGTGGGGAAGCCTACCTTCTCCAGCCTTCTGACAGTGAGCCAGTTAACTGATCCCAATGGGAGAATTACATGTTCGATTTCTCCAGTCATTCACTCTGATAATTCATCCTTGGCTGGCCCCAAGGCTGTAGGTCTTCTGGAGGGATGCCCTTAAAGAGAAGAAGGCACTTTAAGTCTTACAGTCATTATACACACTTGTGTGAAGCTGAGCTATCTTCTGAGGAAGCTGGGAGATAATTGGCACTCAGTTTAGTTTAGGCAAGTGGAAACCCAGCATTTTTAGTTGAAAATAGAATATTGTTTTAGATTTTACAATTTTATTTCAAATTATTACAGGTATGACAATGTTTCTAGAGCAATTAATTTAACACATCATGTTTTTAAAACCTTATTCTATTGATGAGGCCCTAAGTTACAGATGAGAGACAAGTGACTCATTGGAGATGACAGAGAGATAGAGATAGAGAGGGCTTCTGAATGTCATAAAGACCTGCTTTAAGATAAGTTTCCATTCACTAATAAGATCTTTTAGTTGAAGCACATTCTTTAGCTAATAACAAAAACCAGTTTGTACTCGTTGATCATGGAGCATCAGTGCCTTACTACGTTTAAGAAGCTTATATTGAGGATGCATGCAACGCAAACCCAAAAGAAAGTGCTAGAAACTGGAATCAACAAATCAGTCCTCCTATCCTTAAGGAGCATGTAGGAAATGGCAGGTCAGAAAACAAGTAATCAGAGTAGCTGGTGCTGTGCCCGTGTCAGGAGACCCCCAAACAAGACCACCAGAGAGCCGATAATCCGATACAAACACAAAGGGGTTTATAACAAGCCCGAGTTTGGTTCCTTGACCAACCTTCCGGCTCAGAGGGTGGAGGAGAGCTGCCCTGACCATTTACAGATTAGCATTTATATAGAGGAAAACCACAAAAGGATCACAGCCTTGTCAGAGGGTCTTGGGGTAGCTGACATTTTACCTGGTTGGTTATGGTGAAGGGAAGTACAGAATTGAAGAGAAAAATAGTTCTGCCATGGTGGCGCCACTTGGTTGCTAGCTGTGGTTAGTGGCGGCCATCAATCACACTCTCATCAGTCGTACCCAGGGTGGAGATCAACCCGTTTGGGGAACTTGGGTGAATTTGGGGTTGTGGAGAGGGCATAAAAGGGATGGTCTTAGTTTAGTTCAAATTTGATCATCACACTGGTAATCAAGGCTGTAAGGTCAGGATACTAAGTCAAAATAAATGAGAAATCAGTGTCAGTTACTCAAGATGAAAAAAAAAAACACTGGCTTCCTTTGTATCCACAGAAAAGTGCTTTTTTGGAAGAACACAAGTAGATAAGAAGCCATATATTGGAGCTAGGCCCAGAGTGTGAAGAATGATGTATTTCTGTATTCCATGGTAACTAAACAATTTGCACGTTATTCTTCCTTTCCTAAGTAGATTCTTGCCTGGGTAAATTTGCATAATAAAAAATTCACTGTAGAAATAAGGTAATATATGATACATTGTTGCAGTATTCCTGGTAGAAAAATCAATGAGGAAGAAAAGACTTGTGTAAATGATAATTATGATTGAATCACAGAATATGATCTTGATTAAATGGCTATGTCTGGATTGAATATGAGGTCCTAGAAAAGAAAATACAAAATAAAATCATTGAAACTCAGGATATATCTGAAAGGATTGGAGTATCTATTACAAGTGTTAAGAAATTGAAGAGAGCTATGTTTAGGGAGATAAACAATAAAATCAAACGGCAATTTAAATGTTCGATGATATCCAGATTGCTACAGCAAAACAGCAAAAAGCAGGTAAGGATCCTAGCCATAAAATATCTAATATTTATCATCCTTCTTAGATACATGATTGGATGAAACTATAGAGATAGTATCTGGTAACTTTTTTCCACATTTTCAGATATTTTAAGGCAAAAATCTCACAATATATAATAAGAAAATCTTCTAGGGGCTGGAGAGATGGCTCAGTGGTTAAGAGCATTGCCTGCTCTTCCAAAGGTCCTGAGTTCAATTCCCAGCAACCACATGGTGGCTCACAACCATCTGTAATGAGGTATAGTGCCCTCTTCTGGCCTACAGGCATATACCCAGACAGAATATTGTATACTAAATAAATAAATAAATATTGAAAAAAAAATCTTCAAACTCAATCTTGCCTCAGCCTCAGGAATGTTAGGACTGCAGATATACACTATCAATTGTAGTTAAGGTGTTTAGTTATCAGAATAAAGTCACATGAGGTCTTGACATATGATTAAGCAAAGTAACTATTATAACCACCAAAATTATGGCAAAGATAGCTACACATTGCTCTCCAGAATATAGAAATAAAATGGGCTTGGTAGGATACACCTTTTATCCCAGCACTCTCTTTAGAGGCAGGGGCTGAACTATCTTTATGAATTCAAGGTCAGTCTGGTCTATGTAGGAAATTTCAGGATAGCCAGGAGTACATAGTGAGGCCTTATCTCCAAAAAAAAAAAAAAAATGGAAAGAATATGGAAATAGAATCACATGTATAAGCACAATAATAAAACCTACTAAAATGTAAAATGTCTTACATTATTGTTAAAGACGTTTAGGCCAAGTTATTATTTCACGGTCTTAGAAGTCATTTTCTACTCTAATGAATCCCATGCTGTTCTGCTTGTTTCATTCCCTGTGCAACTGAGGTACTACACTGTCCTTCTCATCCTTTCTTCAAGGGTCAGTGCTAATGATATTACAAAAACCTGCAAAAGGTTCTTGTGTGCCCCCCAAACTTAATTTTGTGGTTAAGGAAATTGGCCTATAGGTTGATTTTAGGCTGCTTCTCTTTCAAAACCTACATATTTAAGTACCTTCTGTAAAACCAGCCCGGTTGAAAATAAAGTGTGAGCAGAGTCAAACAAAGTGGGAAATTAATTGTAGAAAGCTTGTTTTCAAAACTCAGCTCAGATTATGCCTCTAGACAGCCTTCTGAGGTCTACTCTCGCCCCCAAAGTTTTCTGGATTAGTTATTTTTCCCACTAATACCAAACTGTGACAATTATTATGAGTTCAGAACTAGTCTTCCATCTGCAACCCATCTTAGATTGTATCTATTCACTGTTTCAGTCACTGTGATGCTGGCCCAGCTTTTAACTCCAAGCCAAAAACCATGCCAAGGGAGAGATGCCAGGCTAGGTAATGAACTGAAGTCAGGCACCAGGAGGCAGAACCAAGACCTCGAAGCTCACTAGACAGAAGAATAATGCTGGAGATCAGGAAGCAGACTGTTAATGTGGAATCGTGATGAAAGTCCAAAGTATAACACATGGGGGACTTTCTAGCATCTGCATCAAGAGAAGCTAGGGGTGACAAATTGAAGAACACAAACACGCATGAGCCCACTGGCTGTCTAACAAACCCTTAGCCTACAGCCAAGTAAATCCATTAACAAGCTTGCCTTTAAAGGCCCATATTCACACTGGTCCTTCCTCTTACAATAGACTCACACCACGTTAGTTCTTAGGCTAGTTTGGAAGTCAAAGTCCTCTAAAGTAGAAAAGATCTCTTCCCTAACAAAGCTGTTCTTGTTCTTTGTGCAATCAGCCTCACAGCAATATATGGTTTACTAATTTGTCTAAAACCTAATGTTTGATCCCAGTCCTCAGTACCTAATACAAGCCTTGTGGAAAGTATATTTGTGAAATAAAATTATGAGTGATATTTAAACTTTATAGAGGAGGAAGTTATTGAAATGCTAAGTAATGTTTTCTATTATCATCATTAGCAGCTCCTACTAATCTTTCAATCTGCAAAGGTGTATCAAATGCCTCTCAAGTGCCGGCCACTCCTGGATACTGTGATGATCACTGCATCCTTTGCTGTCTTTACAAGGACATTGTTATGCAATGTCTGTTCTAAATGAGATACATATATTTTAACAATAACTTCATAGAGTTGCTGTGTTTCTCTAGCATTTATCAGATGAGGTGTCATGGATATGAATTACCTGCTTAAGGTCTGATCTTCTAATAAGCTAGAATCAAGCCCAGGCCTGTCAGAGTCAAAAACAATTCTTTTTAAGATATGCATCTATGAATATTAAGATTGATCTTGTTCTCACTTGGCAAGCAAATGAGTTATATATTGGGTTCATTGTTGATGTCTTTCAAATTTGTGCATAACCTATTCGGAATTTGTTTAGGAAGCTAAAATTTTCTTAGGATAAATGAAATTTTCTAGCTATATTTCTGTGTATTAATAATTGATTTTCACTAGGCTACTCTTATGAGCTCAAATAGAGTTTACTAAACTCTATGTTTAAGCTTTGATCAATATTTAATGCATGCTATTGAGTTTCCATTTTCCACTAAAATGAGCAAGGTATTTTTCTGAGTTCTTGTTCAGACCTCCTGGTGTTAAAGAAAAAGCATCAGAAAATAAACTGGCCATTGTCCAGATGTGCCTTAGTGACAGGTATTTACATATTAAGATACTTCAGTGCTAAGGAGAAAAGTATTTAAAATTAAAATACCATCAAATACTGCAAGAATAATGGCAAACAGAAGCCGAAGTGAAAGCTTTCTTTTATATTAGAATCTTAGAAACTATCTAAGAGTGGAGTTCTTTATTACTTAAATTCAACACTGCAGGAAAAAAATACAGTTTCTTTATGTTATCATACCTATTACACTGTTCCGGTAGCATACAAGATTTTTAGACATTATCCATGCTAAGGGCTAGCAAGATGGCTCAGCTGGTTAAGGCACTTGAGAGGAAGTGTGAGAACTTGAGGTTAGTCCCTAGGATCCACAAGGTAGAAGGAGGGAACCGCTCCCTCAATTTCTTTCCTGAGCTTCACACATGTGTCTGTGATACATTACACACAAATGTTAAATAAATAAATATAATTTTAGAAAGATTGCAAAATTTAAAAAAAATTTCCCGCGATTTTTGAGTGCTTACTATGAATGATCTATCCAGAAGAGGAGATGGTAATGATATTTTTCCTTTTTATTGAGCTTTACATTTTTCTCTGCTCCCCTCCCTATTTATCCCCTCCCCCCCCTTATCTAATCTACATGGGAAGTAGAAAAAGACAAGATCTCCTGAGTAAATTGGGAGCATGGGGACCTTGGAAGATGAAGGGGGGAGATGGTAATGATTTTAAGAGTCAGAGGTGACTTCAAGGAAATAGCATCATCCAGATGCAATAGGAATGAAATACATATGAACTCACATAGACTGTCACATCACACACAAGACCTGTACAGACTTACATATGTGTTTTTGTTGTTATGTGTATGAGTGCTTTACTGGTAGGTGTGTTTGCACACTACTGACATACAATATCCTCAAAGCCAGAAAAGTGCATCAGACTTCTGAATTCAAGCTGCAATTACATGGTGCCCTCCACAATTATTGCCTGATGCTATGTGGTGTCTTTTATTTCTATTCAGCATATATTGGTATCTGCATCTACTAGATCTTTCTGTCTGTTTTTCTAGCCAACTCTTCTGAATAAAGACACATGAAGGTCAATACCCTGTTTTTTCCTGTCTCTGCTGTATTTCTAATACCTAGATTGTATGTGGGGTGCATTGTAGTGTTTATTAAGTGGTTCATGCTGCGGAATGACTTTGCCTTCATCAGTTTTCATTTCCCCAAAGGTAGATGTTGACTCTTAAACAGAAGAAAGGATTACCTTTAAATTGTTAACTACTAGTTGATTTAGACAGTAATTTTCTAATTCTAGGTATGGTTATTTGAATAATGAGAGCGTCTGTAGGCTCGTGTGTTTGCATACTTATTCTCCAGTTGGTGGAGCTATTTAAGAAGGATAGAAGATACAGCCTTGTTGGAGGAGGAGTGATCCTGGGAGTGGACTTGGAGGTTTTCCAATGACTCATTTCATTCCCAGTGTGTTTCTCTCTTCCGGTGCTTGCAGATATAATGTGAGCTCTCAGCTGTTCCTCTTGCTCTGCCTTTGATCTTCTGTCATGGAATCCAAGCCTCTGCTCTGTCTGTGCCCAATTAAGTACATTTTTATAACTTTCCTTGGTCGTGGCATTTTGTAACAGCAATAGAAAATTATTTAAGACAAATAGATTTTTCAAGAAGTTCTTTGTATTAGGGTTTAAGAGCAGTGCTATCAGACCAGCTCATTTGATAATTTCATGCATATATTATTAATTACACATAGAGAATAATTGATATACACATAGCTAGTGGAAGAAAATGCAAATAAACAAAAATTTAGTATGCTCAAAATAAAAAGCAAGAGTTACAACAGGTAGCTAGCTATGTGCAGTTTCATGATGTGCCAATAGGCACCATTTTCCCAACTGGGAATGACTTTTTGTTAAAAGAACAGAATGCAAGCCAAATGATCCAAAAAATTAGTAATTCCCAAACATTCATACCTAGCCCTGAGAGAATGACAATACCATTAATGAACCACAGTGTGAAATTAATGTACTGCCTTGTGGAGAAAATAATCCCCTGAGAGTCACCGTGGTATAAGTGGTCTAAGTATTCATCAGCAACTGTTACAAAGTTCTTTGAAGTCAGGATGGAAGCTACTAGTAACATAAATTCTCATATGTGCTAGGAAGCAATTTTTTTTTTAATTTGAGAGCTTTTTTGAGTTATGTGTAACTTAACCATTTAAAGTAATAATATCAACGTGGAAAACATTCACTATAAAACAGGAGCCAAATACTTTGTGCATATTTACTGCTGACTAGCTATAGTGAGCCAGCGCTGTGACAGGAGAAAGAAGAAAATCGCACTGAAGAGAGAGGAGGAGAGAGGGAGACAAAGGGTGAAGGGGAGAAAGGGAAGGGAAAAAAGCCAAATGGAAAAAGATAGAAGTAAAAAGAGGACGAAGCAATCAAGAAGGAAAGGAGACAGAAACAAAAGGAGAGAGGAAAAGAGGAAAAAAGAGAAAGTGAGAGAGTAGGACAGAGAGGCCAGGTCATAGCTGCCTTTCTAGTCACAGTGGTAAATAAGGAACTAAGGAAAAATGTATCCTGACTCATGGTTTGAGGGGCTGCTGTTCACAGTGGCAGAGGAGGCATATGTGGCAGACCTCACAGTGGCAGATGTGTGAGACAGATAGTTGCATTGATTAAGCAGCCAGGGTAGGAAAAGGGTGAGGCCACACAACTTCAAAGTCCATCTCCCAGAGGCCTACTTCCTCAAGCAACATCCCTATCTCCTGAAGCCTCCACACCCTCTTAAAGCATTGCTACCAGATGGTGCTTTTGTGTTCAAACCATAAGAGAAGTAAAAGGAAGGATGGAAAGAGGGAGGGCAGAATAGAGGCCAAATGCAAATTCCTCTAATTTTTAGAGATAGCAAATTAGTGGTAGTGTACACGGGTAAGGTTATGATGGCAGTAGGTATGATTATGATTGGAGTGCAATATGTTTAAAGACCCAAAAACCAAGCATCAGAGGCAGGAGTGATGTATTAATTATTGGCAGAGGAAAATTTACTAAGTATCATGAGGCATTTGATTCCAGAACTCATCCTTTAAATACGAATAGGATTTAAATCAGAAAGAAGCAAAAAGCCAAACGTGGCAGATAATAACAATTTAAATTGGTCTAACCAAGAGTGTTAATTCTGCAATTGTCAGGAAGACTTGATTTTTCATATGTAATAATAGGTACATTGGCTACAATTTGTATTATTTAACAAGTAGGTAAACAATCACCATAAGAATGTTCAGATTTCTCAAAGAAAAAGCATACAATATTAATGAAGAGCTAAGTAGAACTCAGGCTCTTGAATTCTTTGTGGACAGCAGAAAAACTATCATCTAGAAATGAAAGTGAAAACAAGACATTTAAGGAGGGATCTTAGTCCATAAATGAAGATCTCTAGTTCATGAAAGAGGATAGAATTACACGAACGGATTCAAAGAGTCAAAGAGACACACAGCATTTTCTTTGACAGCACACTATCTCTAGTAAGTTCCTAAGGTAGATAGTTTTCAGGAACTGGTGGGAAAACTGGGAGTGTAAAGTGTGCTTCACTAATGGACGCTTGAAAGTGGACAGAAGGGGAGCATGAGGATACAACTCAAGAAAGGATGATTCACAAACTTGATTCCTACTTCTTTTTTGTTGTTTTTCTATTTGTTTCTTTTTAAAAAAGATCTTAGAAGTCAGATGGACTACCTTACCAACAGCTCAAAGAGAGACACTCATGCTTGTGACATGGTCTTTGGCCCTTATGGGAAGCATGAACTCATTGAGTCCACCTCTGCACCAAAACACTACAAGCAATGGCTGCTAAAAGTCTGTGGTTTTGAGATGGTTCACATGTGAAAATGTAGAAAAAGAGTGGTTTCAAAGAAAAAGAACTGAAATAGCTTCGAGGATTATAAGAACAAATCATGAATACAAAATGAAGAGTGAAAATCTAGATCAACAAACAACTAAAGACCTTAACTCTGACATGTAGAATCATTCATGCAAATATTTTACTGGTTACAGTATGTTACATTATTCACATCTACCATGTTCAGTTAAACCTCCCATTTTATTTCACAATATGATTTTTTACATATCTACCCTATAACTCATACACAAAGGAAGTCATCATTTCAAGAATCTGTTGACATTCAAGATGGAATATTACATATTTTCAATTGATTATTTGATTATTCTCTACAGAGTAAATCCCATATTTTCAATATTCAATCATTGTTTTCCTTTCAGATTCCTAGAAAAGGCTTAGAAAATGGTAAGAATTATATGATAGAAAGTGAAAAATAGATATATGATTTTAGTTTGATATGGATAGCAGTATGTTACTACTCATTGACAGCTAGCCCAATGTCTAGAGAAGATTCTAGTCTAAGCTCAGTGTAAGGAAATGTGTGATTTAGTAAAGGACATTGTAGCAGATTGAATCACATGTTCTTTTTTCTTTTAAACATGTATGCATTAATTACTTTTCTATTGTTGTAATAAAATATGGGCCAGACAAAGCTTGTGGCTTCGTAGGGAGAATCTGTGTGTCCATCAGGAGAGGCATGGCATCAGGAAACATCAACATGAAGCCCAGAGATCAAATCTTCAACCACAAACGTGAAGCAGAACTAGAAAACTTCAAGTAGATTAAGGCTATATACTTGCAAAGCCTTCCACTAGTGATATACTTCTACTAGTAATATACAGTAAGGTTCCACCTCGTAAACATCCAATGTCTCTTTTAATAACAACATAAACAAGGAGCCAACATGTTCCATAGTCTCTTTTAGCAACCACATAAACAAGGAACCAAGTATTCAAATATGGGAGCCTATGAGGATCATTTCTCATTCAAACCACCACAATATGGAAAGAGAAAAGTGTGAAGATGGTGTCACAGATGCAGGTTTGCAGCAACAAGTCTCAGATTCAACACCTCACAAATAAAATGGTTTCCCATTTAATAAGTATCTACTCAACATTCAGTCAAATTCTGTCCACACTAAACTTGTCAACTGCTGATGTTGAATGCTATCAACAGAGATCTGCCAGAGAAGGATGGCACAGGTGTTGATTTTATTCATCTCAGTTTTTGTATTGTTCAGTCTCTCAATTTCTCAGTGTGCAACAAAGTTCAGACTGAATAAATGTATTCCTAGATAAAAAAGCAGACATAGGTATATATATATATATATATATATCCATACATGCACATATATATTTTCATAAACTAGATTATATTTGAGTCCTATTCTAGCATTGTTTTATTTTTCCCTTATTGGAATTTGCTTGGCAACCTTGGTATCAATGCTTATCTTAATTTTTATGGCATCAAATATAACTGTTCACAATATTGCTCCCTTGGGGTTCTGTACAAAAGATCAGTATCTGGCAGCAAGAAAATGAGAAGTAAATGTCTACCAATAAATGAATAAACAATAGATGAGACTATTATAGAGGAGAAGAAAACCGAAACTAAAGGAAGCTGAACTGTGTTAAAGCCTTGAAGCAGCCATGGCTGTGTGGGCTCAATGATCTAGAAGCTATGACCATGGGATCCTAAGTACAGGTCCAGTTAGTGCTGTACAGACATGGACCCTGATAATTGGCAGAATAAAAAAGTTCTTATTTAGATGTCATAGCTCCAAAACGGATAAATATTGGAGATTCAGGTGGACAACAAATTTAACATATTTGCTAATCCTAAATTCACATTCTTTCGTATAATTGTAAATTTATTAAGGATGCTAAGCTCATTATCAATAATAACTATCAATTCCAGTATTTTGAGCTATCCACAGCAGAAATCCTAGTGACAGATCTTCTGGGAATAAAAACAGTAGTACGTATTCAGTCTGCCCTTCAGGCGAATCTGCCCTTCGGAAAGAATCATTAGTTAATACCATCTTTAGAAACTTTTGGATTACAATCCAAAAACAGAAAAGGAATTTAAGTGGCCACATCATTCAGCAAATATTGAGTCTAGGCTAAGAAAACTCTATGGTCAAACATATTAGCTCAGGTTATGAGACCCCCAAAACTGTGGCCAAGGGGAGAAATATTCTGATTGGCTGAGACCCACTGTGCTTCTCCAGAGGTAAAAAAAAAAAAAAAATACATTTACTACGAGAGGAGACAAGACTGAGAATGGGATGAACAAAACTTCCCACTACCACTGTATTTCTCTCTCTCTCTCTCTCTCTCTCTCTCTCTCTCTCTCTCTCTCTCACACACACACACACACACACACACACACACACACACAGAGAATCAAGTTATAGAAATTCATATAGTAAATTAGCACCAATTACTATTAACAGAAATTCAAATGTATGACCAAATGTGACCCAACGAGAAGAAATTTAAAGCATCTTTAGTTAATTGATAGGACAAATTATCAATTAATTATACTTTTACAGTTTTTTACTGTTTTTCAAGTTGTTAGTCAGAAATAATTATTTTCATTTCTCAAATGCAAATAAATAGCTTTTATACAGCTTCAGATAAATAATTACTGATTTTTTAAAAGAAAATGCCAGTCAAATTTAACAAGAGTTGCACCTGCTGCATAGTAGATACTAGACAACCAAATTTGATTAAGTGGGATAAGTTTAAATTCTGAGGGAATGTCAATTTTTAAAGCCATAATTTTTTCTTTATAAATAAGATTCCAATTACTGCAGTACTTAAAGTGTTTCATCAAGCCTCAGTCACTTACTTTTTCCAAAGTTACCAGTACATATGAAAACTAGTCTTTAAAAGACAGTGGTTCAGGGGACATGAAATTTTCTTTACTCTTTCATGCTTCTTTATATATGACAAAATGTGCATATCTGAAGCATAACACTCATATTTCTTAATTTCTTATGCATTAGTTCAATTTATTCAGTGATTATTATTTTATAAGTACTGAAGTATAAATATAATAAAGATGAAAATGCTCCCAACTGTGTGTGAGGTAAGAGTGGATACAGAAAAAATTCCATTTTATATGACATATCATAAGCTTTTTGTATGCATCTATAAAATATTTAAGTTGATAAACAATGCATCATAGACTAAGTACATAATGCCCTTTAGAAACTTTTGCAGCCTGCTCAGTCTTCTGAAAGGGCTGGGAACAGAACTCTAGTCAATCATGCTTATAAAGTCAATCAATTAAAAGAATGAAACATTGAATTAGACAGATTGAATTTTATTAGAGTACCATAATAATATTCAAGACATTAAATTACATGTTATGCAGTGCTGAGAACTTTGTAAATGATTAAATAGTTTGGCTTTCTAAATGGTGCCTGCTGCTGACGTCCCTGATACAATCAATTTCAGTGCTCCCATAAGGAAGATCATGGGACTGAAGGTGCTATTTTTAGTCTACAAATTTAATATTTGATTTCTTCCCATATGAAGATGCCTATAACTTCAAGCATAGGAACCTATTTCATTTTTTTTTATTTCAGATTGTTTAAACTTGCCTGTGATTACACTAGACTGTTAAATATTCCTTTTTGTTAATTCAGCGAACATTTGCAGAATGCCAACTGTATTCCGAGAACTTTACTTTATTCTCTGTGACAGATGTCAGAGGATGCATTCAAACTTTTAAGTCTGAATGATGTAACAGAAGACATGATGGTTCGGGTGGCTCGGAAGGAAACAAAATGGGTTTTATTTTAGGCACAGAGTTAATTAATTAAGCAATGAATTAATTTAGATGGAAAATAACCCAGATAGAACCATGGGACAAACAGTTGTAATTATCAGATGGTTAGATCTCTGGGGGAGTTTGGATCTACATAAAGGAAGCAGTTCAGATGCAATTTTAGTATCACTTTCATACTCCACCCAACCGCAACTTATATCTGATGTCTCTCTAGCTGGAAAATGGAGCTTTGTGAGTCAGTACTAAGCATATAAAGATTAAAGATGGAAAAAAAGAAATTCCCATAACCCCTTTTTCTTAAAAGTCTGTTCTGGCCATCTTCATTCCTGAAAATCATCCTCTATCCATTTCTTACTATTTGTTTCTACATAGCTTCAAGTCATTCTGATTAGCTCGTGTATAACAGCTTGACAAATTTGACTTTAATCTCCCTGAACACATAAAATATTTTCTTTGCTCTCAAATCTTCCACAAGTCCAAAGCTTCAGCAACAACTACAAATATCTTTTTTTACAATCAGATCGTCAGCACTTTTCTCATAGTAAAGTCCTTTCCTTGTGTGATTGTCTTATTCCTTTATTCCATTTAATATTAAAGAACACTTGTCTTATAGACAGAGAGTTAATTACTGAGCCATAGAACTAAAGCAATTTCATGACAAACAGAAGTATATAAGCAGGTGGAACAATTCAGCATGTGAGAAGGTAGAACTAAGCAGTTGGTGTTCATGATACATGAATGTTTTTCCTTTTCTATCTGCTAGGATCACACCTAAACCTTGAAGAGAATATATCTAAAATTAGATTCAAAGAACAGAAAGAAGGAAGACAATAAAATGCCAAGAGTGCATTCCTAATCAAGTATAGAGAAATAATAAAAATATGTATCTTCTAGGCATAGAAAATGCTCAGACATAAAAAAAGAATAGGGAAATGGTAAGGGAATGACATTATTCTTAGGCAGTCTGGGGAGGAAGAATAAAGTGCTTACCATGCAAGCATGAAGGCTTGAGTTTGGAGCCTTAGCACCAATGTAAAAAGTCAGGTGAGTTAGACACTGTATCTGAAATGAAGTGGAACATTAATATCTGTAGACAAACACAACTCTAAGCCTTGATTAAAGCAGCCTATATATACAGTGAATGGAAGTGAATACAGAGCCATTTGGCAACTCAAGTTGCAGAGAGTAAAGGGTGATTTGGTGCATTTTGGTTCTGCCCTCACATGAAGGATAAGGGAACATTATGGAACAATAGGTATAAATAATGTAAATATCAGAATGATGTGGGATTCTCCGCTGTATGCTGTGAATAGCATTGCTTAATAAAGAATCTTTTTCGGCCAATGACTTAGCAGAATAGAGCTAGGCAGGAAAACTAAACTGAATGCTGGGAGAAAGAAGGCAAAGTCAGGGAGACACCATGAAGCCCCGCCAGAGATAGATGTACGCTGGATAGAACTCTTAACGGGTAAGCCATAGCCATGTGGTAATACACAGATTAATGGAGATGGGTTAGTTTAGGATATAAGAGCAAGCTAGAAATATGCTTAAGCTATTGGCCAAACAGTATTGCAAATAATATAGTTTCTGAGTGATTATTTTGAGTCTGAGCAGCTGGCAACAAACCAGCGGCCTTTATACAGCATAAGAAGATAGAGGGAAGACCACAAAATGCTTATTCTGGCTGTGCCACAGCCATAACAATTATGGACTCAGGTGCTACACTGAGCCTGTTAACTGTCAGGCAGATTCATTTGGGTTCCTAGCCCTCCTCGTTGAAATTGGGGAGCCCAAAAGGCTCCATTAGATAATTCAAACTTCAGTTGCAGGGGCAGCTCTAGCTAAACGCTGTGGGTTACAAAACAAAGCAAAATGACAAGAATCTAGGAAAGGGGCTAATAGGGAGGAGGAGACTTGACTAAATTCGAAGAGTAATAAGATAAAAGGTTAACAATCAATCAGGATGTATTATATATGTATAAAATTGCTAAAGAATGAACTTAATTATCAAAATAAAAGATGAAAAGCAAATAAGAAAGACAGCCAGTGTCGACCTTTGACCTCTACACATATTCACATCCCTCCACATACACATATAAAAAAGTACGTACTTTACTTAGAGAATAACACAGCCAAAAATTCCTTCTTCAGCCAAAATGTAAAATTGTGAGATTAGTTTGAACAGCTCTCACTGACAATGCAAAGGGAGGCTAACAGCAAGCACCTGGTCAAAGTGAACAATGAAGAACACAGTCGTTGCTGAGTTGGTCACACGAGAAGAAACATGTTCCTCAGATAGGAAGTTAATGGAAACACTGTGGTCTGACTCTGAAATGGAGAGTGACATTACCCCACCACCCTTGCTTTCCCCAACCACAACCCAATTCTAGCTGATCACAGAGGGGAATAAAAGTCCCTCCTGAAGATGTAGTCAGCAGATAGGGCAGTGGTTCCCAAAAGGGCTAACTAAGTACTGTTATTATGAATATGCCCTTTGGTAAAGCTGACTTCCAGCTATTGAAATTCTAGGAGAGTAATGAGGCTAAAGAGAAAGAGAGATTTATCAGCAATTAGAAGAAAATAGTAATTAGAATCATAGGATGAAATTCAAATGAGAGGCTGTCTGGGGAACAGGTGAAAAAATACAGAAGGTAAGACTCATAGAAACACTCACGCTTGAGTTCCTTCTGTAGAACGAAACACAAACTGATTGCAAGGATGGGGTTTTGAAAGTCTTATTCTTCAAAGGTCATGGGCTAAGAGGCATCCAAGAAGCCATGTACAGGTCAGCAGAGGCCAGGAACTCTCAGCACTGCTTCTGGTATCCAAAGGGACATGAGTGAATCCCTATGCCTTGCAGACATTCCTTAGGGGCAGCCCATGAGTATGATGTGCTGGTCCTCTTGTGTTGCTTGGAGTGTTCTTAATGCTTCTATCATTCTGTAAGCCATACCCTTGAAGTTAAGTCTGCATGTTCCAAACAACCCCACAATCTACAAAACGAAAGTGCTCTACTTGTTTTTCAAAACTCCATGGTGTTCACTGGTCTGAAAACAGATTGATAGTAAACTATAAACAATTTGGCAGTGCCCTTCTTCTATATTGTCTCGTAGTCTAGTTTTATGTTTTCTAGGAAGAGCAAAATACATCTCTATAATCACCTCTGATTCCCTTTCTGCCTCTGAAACAAGACTTTTGCTTTAAGTGGGCACCTGGGCATGAACAGCTAGCACATTGAACCAGTTAGAGAGAATGAAAGAAACACTAATGGGATTTTTCAGAATAAAAAAAATATATCTATAATGAAATGGATGTGATGAAGGGAGGGAAAGAGTCACCTTCTTAGAAATAAATTATCCTTAACCCTCCAGGTGCCTCTGGGCTGAATTTAATAACTAGTTCAAAGCAGAATTGCTGAAATTCTCTGTCTACATTCAGAATATTGACTGTTTTGTTTGGTGATTCTCTGCACTGAATTGTGACTGAAACCTGTTTGTCTCACAGATGATAATAGTGAAATCATAGATCTTCACACTGCCCCCAGCTCTTTATACCAGACAAAACAATCATGGTCTACACCACGAACAAAAACTTTTGTTGATTAGATATTTTCAATATTTTAACTCAGAAGAAAATAAATGAGGAATAGGAAAAGGGGGATAACACAATATAAATAATTATGGAAGAATATCCTGTCACACATGATTTATTTTTCAGTTTTATAAAAAATATCATATGTTTTCCCTATCCCTTACATACCATTATGATCTGAACTGTACCCCCTTCAACATTACCTACACCATGCAAAATACTTTTACTGGAATTTTAGTCTAACAATGACACTAAATAATGATGCATTGGTAACTTCTAAATAGAATGTCTGTCTAGACTCTGCCTGTCTTCTGATTATATGCATCCCTTGCACTTCTATCATGAATGTCTCCCAAGCACTTCAAAGTCAAATTGAACTAATTGTCCCTCCTTAGTAAACAGTATCGACCAAACGGATAAGAAAAGTTGAAGCTTTGTATCCGTCTTTTCCTTCAATTTATTTTAGAGTGTCAGCAGCCAGATGCTGTGTTCTTGACTTCTTCAGTACAGGTTTTCCCTGCTGCCTCTGACGTCACTCTCTGCCATCACTTCCCTGGTTGTCTTCTTATGCACCAGACTTTTCTAAAGGAGCAACCTAGAAACTGGAAAACAAGCAAAACTTTGCACATGGCTTTGAGAAGTTTGAAAAACAAGCAAACCTAGAGCCATGTCCATTCATGTTTTAAATTTTAGTGGAAATTAAACACCTGTGTTTAAGGTTTTAGATTCATATTTTTAAAGTTTTTTTAAGCTTCATTTTACATTTTATCCATAGTTCCCCCACCCTGCCTCCCACCACCCTCCATCTCCACCCATCCCCCACCTCCCCTTGGCCCACCCCAATCTACTCCTCCCAAAGGGTAAGGGCTCATGTGGGAAGTCAACAGAGTCTGTCACTTTAAGTTGAGGCTTGACCAAGCCTCTCCCCCCTTCATTAAGGCTGAACATTGTCATCTGACCAAAGGGAATGGGCTCCAATAAGTTAACTTCAGCACCAAGGACAGATCCTGGTCCTACTGTCAGGTACCTCACAGATAGTCTAAGCTTTATCACTGTCTCCCACTTGGAGGGCCTAGTTCAGTCCCATGGAGGCTCCACAGCTGTCAGTCTAGAGTCCCTGAGTTTCCACGAGCTTGGTTGAGCTATCTCTGTAGATTTCTCCATCGTGAACTTGACCTCCTTTGCTCATATATTCCCTCCTCCCTCTCTATGATTGGCTTCCTGGACCTCGGCCTGATGCCTGGTTGTGGATCTCTGCATCTGGTTCTGTCAGTTGCTGGAAGAAAGTCTATGATAATAATTGGGGTCTTAGAGAGTTTCCGGGGCACCAGATTTTTCCCTAACCCTATAGTGGTTCTTTCTATCAAGATCTCTCTTTCACTGTTTTGCTTTTGCCTGTGGCATTTTCGGTGTTTCCTATGCCATCTCCAATCTGTTCACTGACTATTTCTGCAAAAGTCAAAGACCAAATACAAATGCTTCTCTACCTTTTTACCATTGTAGCTCAGATCCCTAGTCAGTGCCTCTATAGATTAATATGCTTGTTGATTTATTCTTACTGAAGCATATTTATTTAATTTTTTAGACCCTCTATTTTCAGGTTATGGACAATTTATTTTTGTAATATTGACTCTGTAGTGCTTTAGTGAATTTCATTTATATTTGCATTGCTATTTTCATATTTTTCAGAATTATAATGTGTGCTTCTCTTGGACTGGAGGTGTGAGGTTAAGACACAATCTTACACTATAGCCCAGGCTAGCACAGAACTTACTATAAAGCCCAGGATAGCCTTAAAATCACGGAAGTCCCTCCACCATTAGTTTCCTCACTGCTGGGAACAGAGGCATATGTTACTACGACCAACTTTCTACTGGATTTAACAAGGGATTTTTTATGATGTTCATCAGAATTTTCTCTACTTTCTCTGCTTTTTTTATGCATTTAGCTAATTGTCATCACATTGTCACTTTAGATTTCAGACCATATGTCACCTTAAAAAAAAAAAACAGTTTTCTCTAAAAAAACAAGTTCAATTTTTTTTGCCTTATCTTGAAAAAAATGCTCTAGGTTATTTTTCTTAATGAGTAGCAAAGATGATGTCTAATATATACATTCTACAATTTATATGCAAGTGTTAAGGTCTAAGAGTAATGAGACAAACTTGAAATAAAGTGGGGGAAATGTACTGTTAGATATTAACACTCATGATAATTATTGCTATTTATTTCTTATTTGTAGAGGTAAACAAGTCAGCACTCGAGCAGTCTTCTATGTGTATTGAAACTTGGATTTTGCAGAAAGGCAGGAAAATGTCATTCTGTTAATAAGTGGCTCTAGGTAAATTGCATATCAGCAGGGAAAAATCCTGAATCACTAAAATAAAGTTTTAGTGGAGTATAAATTTTGAAATGGTGATGATAGCAAACAAGAGACATGTTATAGTATAAAGCATATTGTTTTCATTCATAGTGTAGAAATAAGTAAGCATAGAAGACATGTTTTAAAATTTGTATATAAAAATTAAAAATTCATTTTTATAAACATCCACATTAACTGAATGGAAAAGAGAACATAATTAGAAGAAATGTATATTTGTTTTAGGTATAATAATATATATAGAAATGACAGACATAATGGTAAAAAATAGAATCTTTAAAATACTCATTTAAAATAAATACATAATGAAATCTTACAAATTAATATGCAAAAAGAAAGCTCACAAAAATCATAAATATTGAACACTTTTATTCTTTAAAATATGATTTCAAGTGACAATTTTACTAACTGACTTTAATCACTAGATGAGTAAAGCTGTAGCCAACTAAATAGCACTACACTCCAACTAGAGTGTTTTAGTAAAAAGAAAACAAATGGCAACATGAAAGATAAAATGTAGAAGATCTCAATTCTCTTGATCATTAATGTCAAGATCACAATTTGCTAGGTTATTTTTGGAAAGCCATTTAACATTATCACTAAGATTGAGCTCAAGCAAATATTATGGCCTACCAAAGCCTTCTCAATATGTTCTGAACAGACATGACATCAGATCCAAACTGAATTGTATACAGAATATTCAACTGAGCCATTTTAACTAAACCCACAATAAAGACAACAAAAAACCTTGCCACTAATAGGAAGAAGAATCAATTGTGGTTTGTTTATGGAATATACTTCTTTTTTTATTATGCTCTACATTTTTCTCCTCTTTTCTCTGCTTCTCCTCTCCCTGTCTACCCTCTCTCATGTCCTCCATACTCCAGATTCACTCAGGAGATCTTACCTTTTTCTCCTTCCTATATAGATCCATGTGTGTCTCTCTTAGGGTCCTCTTTGCTGTCTAGGTCCTCTGGGGATGCTTTTTTGTACCAGCTTCTTAGGCACCCAATGAAATCAGTCCTGTTGAACATATCTCAGAGGAAATACTCTGACTTTGCTACAGTCCCTTTCTCTCCACCCATTGTTCTGGATAACCAGACAGATTCTGAAAACTTAAAGATTTAAAATGATTCACCTCTCCAGCCTAGATGTCTTCTGAAGAGGATTTATTTAATTTATCAACGATATAAATGAAAATAGCTGTCCAGTTTCTAGTATGTGACTTACGTTTTCAGTCTACTTGGATTAATAATTGGATATTTGACATCTCAATTTATTGGCATAGATCTTGACCTTTTCTGGCTATTTGGACAAGGACTATTTCTGAAAGATAGGCTCAAATCTAGTACATATTTGTTGCTAGCTATATACATATTTGTGATTGATATGTGGAAGTAGTAACTTGGCTTTAGCATATGTTATGAGTAAAATTTACCAATGGAAAATTGCCTCAGAGTCTATCATAAATTGAAAAAGTCCACTTGCACTTGACATAGAAATCAAAGTGTCTTGATGATTTCCTAATGGCTATTCTTTTTATAATTAGAGAGATTTATAAAAACTTTACCAGTGTCTTCAAACATCTTAGATATGGTGTTCTATATGAAGAGAAATAAATGGTTTAAGAAAACTGTCATTTCCACTGAAGAAGAAATGATTGTGTGTGTGTGTGTGTGTGTGTGTGCAAATACAATAGCTTTTCTTTCAAAGCATGTTTCTACTTTATAGAATTCATCTGGTTGCTAAATTGATACATACTTTACACAATCGTCTCAATTTTGCATTTCTCCAGAGTGTTATAAATTGACGGGAGTAATACACAAAGATTATGTAATATACAAAGTAATCTTTTTAAAGTATTCCCTCAGTTTCTTCTCAGTAAGAAAGTGCATAGTGAGAAAACATTTCTGGGGAGATAAGATGACAATCAAAAGAGAGAATTCATGCCAAACTGGAGTAAAAAAAAATCGAAGCAGAGTGGGATTCCAATCATTTCAATAGATCCATTTACTTTTTTGTTATATCTAAATTTTCCTGTGTTTGAAGGCAGGCCACACTATACAACCAGAATTATTCAGATCTCCCAAGATTGGATCTCTTCCAGTATCTACAGGATTGCAGTCTTCCAACAAAGTGAAAGCAGAATAGAGATAGGAGATAAAAAGTAACTTTCTGCTACTGTGTAAAACTGACATCAATTTTTAGTATAAGGACTATTATTCTATGATGTTGCACCCACTGAAGGTTAGGAATCTGAAGGGATGGAACATTACATCCTTTGTTTGGGATAAGATATTTTTTAAAAGGCTGAAATCTGATGTGTGATATCCTTCTTTATAGCTGTTGCTTTTTTTGGTTAATGAATAAAGCTACTTTGGCCTGTGACAGGGCAGAATATAGCCAGGCAGGAAGAGATAGAGTGGGCAGAGCCAGAGAGACACCATGTAGCTGCTGAAGAAGGATGCCAACTTTACAGCCTCGTGATGACACACAGATTAATAGAAATGGGTTAATTTAAAATGTAAGAGCTAGGTAAGACTACACCTAAGCTATTGAAGAAACAGTCTTGTAATTAATATAGTTTCTGTGTGATTATTTGGGTCTGGGTGGCTGGGAACAAAAAAAAGCATCTACAGAAATAGACAAGTTGCATTCCTACTGGAAGTTTTGATGAGAAAGAGACGTTCATGTAAGAAAATACCAATGTTTTCCAAGATTTGAGAACATCTCTGGCTAATAACCAGAAAAGAAGCATAAACTCCAGCTCTCATCCAAAAGGAAGTGAGTTCAGGCCGGTCTAGAATGTTCTCTAGCAGATTCTTCATAAAGCTTCCAGGTTGGGTTGAACATGGGGGAGGGAGAAAATCCTGTGTGGTAGTAGCATTCCCTGAGCAAGAATCTCAGAGTGAACAAAAGAGAGAACATGAATTGAGCATCAGAATTCATTTCTTGCTGCCTACTGATAATAGACTCAATGTGACCAGATACCTCATGCCCTGCCTTGACAGCTTCAAACTATGAACCAAAGTCAATTTTCCTTCCTCAACTGCTGGAGCAAATATCTTCAGCTATTTTCTCACAGCTGTGAGAAAAGTAGATAAAATTAGGATAATACAGTGCTTCAGACCCCCAGTTGCTTCAGCTATAAGGAAAATTTAGTACATATTGTCTGTAGATCCCACAGAGAAATGGGCAAAGTAGCCATAGAAATCGTCTAACTTGAGAGACTTGGCAAGTTTCACTACTTTACTTCTTGATTGTTGTGCTATAGATTGTTGTGCTATAGACGTTAAATTTTTTTTCTCCCATCCGTTATATATCCTATGAAATGGGAATGTCTGAGACTCCAAAAACTCAGAGATGACTTGACTTTTGGTAGATAACTTCACCTTTTTCTCAACAATCCAACACTTAGCTTCTTGTTACAAATAAATGATTCATTACTATTTAGTGTGTGTTCCTAAGACTTTTATTTAAAATTTCTATACCATTCCTTGCTTTAAAAGCTCCTTTTGTTTAGAAGTTTTAAACTTTCTCAACCCTGCAACTGGGGGGAACAAGAATATTGTGAGAAGAATACCCAACCGCCAGTAGACTCCCACTATTAGAATAAAATCTCCAAAATATCTTTTTGAAGGCTATTTGCAAAAGATTTGGCAGGATGATTATTACATGTGGGTAGCATACCAGCTTCTATGGTAATTATGTGGGTTGTGAAAGATTCTGAGAACTAAAGTTGAGTTGCCGCCTAATGAATGTATTCATTAACCCTAATAGCATCAGGGAAAGAAAGGAGTGGGCCAGGTGGATGGGTATCATTCACTCTTTCAATCATACCATAAGACATATACGGTGTTACTGTCTTATCAACTGAATAGTAAGTGAATCTGACACCTGAAATGAAATCGACATGCTAGACGTTTATCATTTAAAGCCTTATTCCTAATGAGTTACATTAATCTTATGGGGGGGGGGGCAGGAGGGCACAAACATTTGAACCCAGAGCATAGCAAATACTAGTATGTGGTTTATAACCTATCTCCCAACCCAATGATAAGTTACAGATAAACATTTATTGAATGTTTATACGCATCAACCACTAAAATTGATACAAAAATCCCAAAAATATGTAGGTGGCTTGAAAAATTATACATAAATATAGGTATGTCTAATGTGAGAATTTCAACACTAATAGAATGGTAAGGTTGCCAGTTGTTGTTTGAGCGTTCAGCTGCTGAGGCATTGTGTGTGACTAGCCTTCGACACAAATACATTAAGAGACTGCAAATGTAATGTCTAGGAGTTTGGAAACATTTAGAATACAAATTGATCAAGGAATAATGTTGGGAAGGCAGGACAAAATGTAATTTTCATTAATTAATGATAAAGAGACTTGAAACCTAATGAGTTGCCTGTTTATGAGTCAATAGGATAAAAAGCAAAGGGGATGCTGACTCTGAAGGAAAAATGAATAAATACCAGTGGATCACTGATGGTGATGCCCATTCTGGGAGGTCACACATAATGAGCTCATGACTTCCTTGGGTGTGGCCTGTTTTTAATGACTAACACAGAAGAGGCACTCAAAACCCATACAGAATGAATGCTTTGTAACTAGTACAACATTAATTCTATCACTAATACACACCAGTCCATTAGTTTAGTGCTGTATTTGTTTTTCTATTTTTGAGGGAAATAATAACAATAATTTAAAACAAATATTGATTCTAAAAATGAGAAAAGGAAGGAATTATATTTTGAGCAAAAAAAAATAAAATTGTTTAGCTCTTTTATAAAACACTAGATAATTTACAATTATTTTTATTCTTTAGTTTTAATTATTCTGGTAAGTATGTATCCCTTAAAAATTCTCCATGGTTTTGCTAAATATATGTAATGGCAAATCTAATTATTATAAGGCCTGTAGTGATTTTATAAAATTTGTCAGATGTTATGTATGTATGCATATATATATAATATGATTACTGTATTATGCATATATGTAAATTTATAAACATAATTAAATATGACATATAATAAATCACAAATAATTTAATGCAATTAATGATAGAATAATTCTAATGTTGGGGTACTTATATGGCTAAATTATATAATGGCATTTCTAAATACATGAACCTTTTCTTGTGTGTTATTAAAGCAACTAAATTTGTTAGTCTGAATTATAGAAATTTTTAAAATAATCTTTAAAAGAAAACAGACTACCATGAATTGTGAATTATGAGAAAAATAATGAAAAAGATTTGAGAGGAAGAAAGAAGGGCGAATTGTTGAGTAGAAGTGTTTAATTTTCAGAATATAATCTTGGGAAGAGAATGAAAGTGAACTATTGTAGAATATGTTTTTAAGTTGTTTTCAGGAAAGAAATAAAGTAATATAAGAAGTTGGTGAGAAAGTTGAGTTCACCAGTTAATATCACATGCTGCTTTCAGAGGATCTGACTTTGGTTCCCAGTTCCACATCACACAATTCACAAACTACCTATTACTCCAGACTCAGGTTATCCTATGCCCTCTACTGCATTCCACAAACATCTACACTTACATGTGCATATGCACACACACCCACAAACTCTCTCTCTCTCTCTCTCTCTCTCTCTCTCTCTCTCTCTCTCACACACACACACACACACACACACACAAACACTCTCTCTCACACACACACACACACACTCTCTCTCTCTCTCTCTCTCTCTCACACACACACACACACACTCTCTCTCTCTCTCTCTCTCTCTCACACACACACACACAAACTCTCTCTCTCTCTCTGTCTCTCTCTCTCTCACACACACATGCAAGTACACTTGTACACATGCAAGTACACTTGTTCATGCACAATTACAAATAAAATGTATCTTAGGGTGACAAAGGATTTAAATGTCTCTTGAGAAGGTTCTTTGAGAATATATGGATATTTTCCTTTGGGTAAACCTTGGTGTGTGGGTTATGAAAGCTTTTCTTCCTTCTAATAACCAACTCACGCTGCTATTCAGCCAAAACAAAGCTAGAAGCAGCACTAGAACAAAAATCAATTAAAAGTGGCCATGAAGTCTCCTTTTTACGGTAATGTTCTACAAACATGCTGAAAATTCTAAATTAGTAAACATTTTTCTAGGGAAAACACGTGTTTAAGTTGCTCTAAGTTTCTGGTCACAATATTTTTATCAACTAATAATTTTTGTCAACTTGTTTAATGTGTGTTCCTGCTTAAGTATATTCTTTCTTGATACCAAGTTGATCACTATTATAAAATTTCCAGTGTAGAGCATTTTATCAATTGCTAAATGCAAGTCATATGATGCATGTATTTCCTATGTAAGTCACAGTTTCCCTGTTCTTAGGAACACCAGATCACATACAAATTCTATTCTTGGGGCCATGGGAGAGGGCAAAATCACCAACAAAACCTATACAAATGCGGTAATTCTGAGAGTAAACCCAGTATGAGAAAGGCTTTCCTCTGTGCAAACTGACATCTCATTTAAGCTCTCATGGGAAAATCATGTCAGAACACTGATTTTCCTTCTCTGCATATTTGTGGATGTCTCAAAACTAAACCAACATCAAAACGGTTTTGTAACTAAAGTGCAGAAAATAGTTGAATGTGCAAACATGTAATGGGGATGGCTGAGATTTAAACCCTGGGCTTTGTGAACACTAGGCAAGTGTTCTGATGCCGAGCTATACCTCAGACCAGAGTTTGTAAATATGGATAATGAAAATCAACAGTCTCACATATATTTTAAAAAATGGGGAAAGAAAACTGGAATAGATTGTAAGTCATGGGCAAAATGCTCACTAGTGAGAAGAAAAACAAATTAGTTGGACAGATGGATGGACGGACATGCTGTAAGTCTGGAGAAGAGCCCAACGTGCAGCAGTTCCTTAGCTTTCTTTCCTTTTCCTCTTGCTATGGTAAAACATGTATCACTGCAAGCATTAATGTGGCCCCAGAATGTTGAACACAATCTTATCAAAGCAATGGAAAGCACTGGGTGGTAGGAAGATAAGTTTCACTTTTCCTTAACACGTATTTTACTACTTTTAGATTCTTTTTATTCTGTGTTGGAGATGCTCTGTAGTTTTAGACAGATCTGATTGTTTGCACCAATCACAAGAACCGATGACCAGTGCATAAAGCATCTTTCCACCGTAAAATATTCTTGAAAAGACATTCTTGCTAGACATTCTTGATAAGTTCAAAATGAACGAAACTATTTGGGCTTGTGGTTATTGAGAATTTTCTGTTTCTTCACTAGCTCCTTTTGTGTTTTTACTATACATTGGAAATATCTTGATCATACTGATTTTAAACTTCCAACAGGAGCTAACAAGGCCAATAACAAAGCATCATCTTCTTCTAAATTGTTATAAAGCAATTTGTATCCTAGACAAACAAAGAATGAAAGAACAAAGTTAAAGATGAGCAAATAAACATTATTTATTTATTTATTTATTTATTTATTTATTTATTTATTTATTTATTTATTATGTATACAATATATTCTATCTGTGTGTATGTCTGCAGGCCAGAA
>NC_022023.1:9606309-9642569 GCF_000317375.1 Microtus ochrogaster
TTTATTTATTTATTTATTTATTTATTTATTTATTTATTTATTTATTTATTTATTTAGTCTGTGTGTATGCCTGCAGGCCAGAATTCCAGATACTTTTCATCTATGGAAACACTATCCCCAAGAGAGTTTATCAAGACCAGCTTTTTGCAAACTCCATTAAATTCAATGAATGAATTGTGAAGCGCAAACTGAGCCCATTGTCTTCTCACATTTTTATATAACATTCATAATCACAGTGTTACATAAGAGCGAGCTAACATTAACCAAGGAACAATTTGAATTCACATATCCACGGAGAAGGGGACCCTGCCTGACAGACGA
This sequence comes from Microtus ochrogaster, assembly GCF_000317375.1. NCBI lineage: Eukaryota > Metazoa > Chordata > Mammalia > Rodentia > Cricetidae > Microtus > Microtus ochrogaster. The sequence goes on from NC_022023.1 coordinate 9,606,631, forward strand.
GCTTCCTGTCCTGTCGTCAGCTCGCCCATGCATCTCCTGGGTGCCAGAGAGCTCCACACTCTCTTCTCAGCAACAACAGAGGGAGGAATTGAGGTAAACAAGCCCCCTTCACTTCAACTTGTCAGCTTTAAATAAAATCTTCTGGAGCTGAAAATGAGAAACTTGAGAGAAGATAATTGTGTGAAGTATTCAAATTCAACATTGGGACAGATTCGCTGTTTTCCTTCACGTTCCCTAATCTGCTACAAAAGTTTCTTAAAATTACTCCGTAGATAACTTTAATAAGATGTCTTGTCTAAGGAGCATTAGGAGAAGAGTTTTTTTTTCCTTATTTCTTTTTCTCCCTCTCTGTTCTTTTGCCTTGGGAAAAAGCTCAAATCATCATGGGTAACCTCTGTAATCCACTAATGATAATCTATGACCTCTCCAGGAACTCTGAGTTATCAGTGTTTAAATCAGAAGAGATATGGCATATCATATTTTAAAATATTCTTTTTTTGTTATGTTGTTTTCTCAGAACTGATTTTGTAGCTAAATTATATTGGATGCAAACATTATCCAATTAATAATGTTTTAATTATTAAATTAATAAATTAATTTGTATCAGTTAAAATAATAGAGATAATGTAAACAGTGGATTTGAATATAAATCTGTGTTCTCCACCAGCTTCTCAAATTCAGACATCTTCCTCATGTGCAGCCAGCAGGCACCACATTTAAATTAAAAAGTATTTCTTGTAGCAGCTACATGTGTTTGATTTGTCTTTCCTCTTGTCTGCTGGAGCGCCCAGCTGGTAATGGCTATTTTCTGCACCAAGAGATGCTGTCTTTTCTGGAAGACATCGACGTTCTCTTTAAGGAAATAAGGAAATATATCCTCCAGGAAATTATGACAATCCAAAAGACCAACACCAAAGAAGCAAAGAAGCAATGTGGAGAGAGCCGAGAGTTAGCGCATTTTGGTTTTTCAAGACAGGGTTTCTCTGTGGTTTTGGAGCCTGTCCTGGAACTAACTCTTGTAGACCAGGCTGGTCTCGACTCACAGAGATTCGCCTGCCTCTGCCTCCCGAGTGCTGGGATTAAAGGCGTGTGCCACCACAGCCCGGCTTAACCTTAGAACATTTTTCCTCCTTTTGTTCTGTCCTCTTAAGCTGAGAGTCCCGGTAAAATTGTGAGTTCACGGGCTGTATTCCTTCTCATTGCCATCAATATCCTATCTTTTAATTTCCTGAAGTCATGCAAATATAAAATTTCTAACATATGCTTAAATGCATTTGAAAAGTTCCATAGGCTGACAAGGAGGGTAAGCACTGCAGTCTATAAATCTTTCAGCATCAGACTATCAAAAATCAATGTTTAATAAAATAGCTATCTGTAAGATATTTTAACCCTTATTATTTTTGTATGTAAATAACAATAATATACCATGGTGTGTTTTAATGAATATTATGTATATTTTGGAAATATTTCTCAATCTTATTTTATTTTTCTTTTAATGATTGCTCTAATGTAAATGAAATGTGTATTAAAGGCTGATTTGATTTAGTTGTTAAAATTACAGGAAAATTATGCATGGTCAAATTATGAAACTTACAGTGTATTTTTGAAATCTGTAAAATGCCATTAAAATGCTATCTTTTTGTCTATAATTCAAGGTAAGATTATTGCCTTCTGGCATCTGAATTCTAGAATTTCCATCATTTTATTGCCTTGCTTTCTACTTCTAACAGGCTGGTAGGTGAGAGTCACCTCTGGCAGAGAGTACAGCATGTTCGTGAGTTCTGCAGTAGCCACTTTACAAAGTGGTATCTCAAACCAGAAAGATTTGTTTTCCTGGGATAGTTTTTCTCTAAGGTGACAGGCTTGTTTCTGTTTGTGTGTTTCCCCAGTGATGGCTGGGCTGACAGGTATGACGTGACAGATGGGTACCAGCGAGAAGCTGTTGGAGGAATTACAATCAAGCTCCAGTCCCCCGATGTCAAGTGGTTTGATGATTATTATCTGAAACTCCGGCCAGAAACAAACCTCAGAAACCCTTGGTTTCAAGAATTTTGGCAGCATCGCTTTCAGTGCCGGCTGGAAGGGTTTGCGCAGGAGAACAGCAAGTACAACAAGACTTGCAACAGTAAGCCGATTTATTGTTTCATTTAAAGTGGACAAGGCTAAGGCTCCAATTTGTGTGAATTGTGTCATGGGGATACTGACTATCATTTGTTAGGGAGGAGAACTCTACCATAAATAGAGTGGGTATTGCCGCTGAATAGCAACAAACAGGTTTTATTCTCACTAACGAAAACATAGCTGAACAAGTGTTTACTCTGTTGAGATTTAAAATAATTAAATTACCACTATTTATAGCATTCAAAAAATTGAATGTGTTTCTGTACAGCATTGTGCTGGAAGCATCACATAAATTAGCCGCAAAGTGAAGTTGAGTCGACATCTCTGAAGCTGTTCTATCACCTTGAACAGTTAGCAAGGTTATGGCGCATAATCCTAAAGAATGAGGTCAAAGAGAAGGACTACTTCCTACTTCTAAAACTAGACCAGAAATAGTAACAGGAAGTTTGCAGTGTGTAATTATAATGTTTTAAGAACCATAACCCCACCGAAGCCATTATTCAGTCATTAAGCGAGTATTTACAAGAGCTCAACAATGTGACAAACCATTACTTTAGTTAAAAGGGTAATAAGATATGGAAGGCTTGTTCCTGTCTTCAAATTTTAGCATATTATAAACGAGGGAACACTGCTGAGAAAAACTGCAATTCATGCCGCCAATGTGGTGAGTGATATATGGTTTAGGCAAAGGAACTGATTATATGTAGCCCTAAGAGAGCCAGGCAGAGCTGAAATTAATATGCAAATCAACTTTACCAAAGCTTTGTTAAAACTGATAATGAATTTGTGGAGAATGACTTATTCCACATGTTGCAATAAGAACCAGGCATAAATTTGCAAAGAGACTGAATGTCTCAGTGGCTGGGCTACTTTCATCCATCTTGTGAGAACCGGAGTTTGTGTCAGCCTTTGCCACTGGAACTCAAGACAGTTCCAACCCACAGACAGGTTGCCATATCCCTGGATCAAAATAAGGAAAATGGTGAGCTTATTAAGCAGTCTCTCATTTAGAGAACATCCATCCTGAGTTTGCTCTCATTTTATTCTTTTCATGAAGTGATGGAGTTCATAGTGATGGTTTGTGCTTACTTTATCATTATTTGACAAAACATGAACATAGTCACCTTGTATTGATCCTTATTCAGGTAATGAGAAAAGGGAAGGTGTGTTACCTAACATTTCTATTGCTGCGATAAAACACAAGAACCATAAGAAACTCGGGGAGGAAAAAGTTTATTTAGCATACATTTGGATATCCCACATTGTGCAATAAGATATCAAAGTCTTTCATCAAAGGATACCAGGGCAGGAACTCAAGTCAGGAAACCAGTAACAGCAACTGATACAAAGACCATGCAAGAATTCTGCTTACTGGCTTCTTAGCCTGATTGCTTAATATTCCAGGAACACCTGCCTAGGGATAGAATCATCCAAGGTGAGCTGGGTGCTCCCACATCAGTCTTCAATCAAGAATGAGCACCACAGCCTAGTCTGATGTGGGGGACAGCTCCTCGAGTGAGATTCTCTCCTCCACAATGACTGGGTTGTGTGAAACTGACCTAAAACTAGCCATCACAGAAGAAAAACTGGAGTGTAACACTTAGCGTTGGTCAATGAAACCCCCAAAATCAGAGAAGTGTGGGCTAAGAGTATGTTTGCTTCGCTGCTATTCAGTTCCCCGCTGCTTCTTGCCTGGATGTGTAAAATCTTATTTATTTTCTTTGTTTTGGTTTTTCATTTTCATGACGATGACTTTGGCAGAATGGCAGAGAGGGAGCATCGCTGTACTGTCACCTCCTGAGCCCATTTCTTGAGTTTTCTAATTGCTCTCTAGGTTCTCTTTTTCGATGAAAATATTCATTTCCCTTTCTCAGCCTTTTCTCACACCAAAATACACATCTATCCATTTCATAAATAAGTTGTTTCATCCGTTGTGCTTATGTTACATTTGCACTTAGGGGGCACTCACCTCTTGAACTGAAAGTTGCTAATGTAGTTACTTTTTCACACAAAGTTGTTAATTACATGTGGAACAATAGCCTCATCATCATCCACTTAGAAGCAGCTGCAGGCTCCAGAATTCTTTCCTGGTGTGTTGTAAAGACACATACAAAAAATTCCCATCTTTTCATCAGCATGTAAACATTTTATAGTCACCATTCTACCATTCTACAGACTTCTTTATTTTTCAAGAATGCTTCCTTGTTTATCTATACTTTTCCAAATTCCTAGAAGCTTTGAATCTATAGCAAATATTTAATAAACTTTATAAAAACAATTATCATTTTATTTCTCTTAAATCCTGGATGTATCCCAACACTAACCTCCCAATCTGAAGATTGAAACCAAGTGGGCCATTGAAGAAAAACAGGTTGAACTTCTTTGTTGGGTTTCTGGGTCTAAATCTAAAACATTTGAGGACTGCCTCACACCCAGAGCCTGATTTAATAGATGTGTCTGGTTTACTTTAAGTATCAGTGTGATAGAGCATCAGTTATGAACTTGTGCGTTCTAGCATGTATTCACTTACAAACCATGTGGCAAGTAAATTAAAAGTTCATGTTGATAATTACCTAAATCATGGGGTTTGGTGCTGCTATACCAGTCAATGATACAAAAAGTACAAATAGTATCCTTGATTATTTTACATTTAAAGTCCCAAAAGCTGTTGACACAGATACTCTGTCACAGGGAGTCTTTTAGTGCTCAGAAAACAGTAGTAGCAGCAGCAACAGAAGTGGAGGCATCTACCCATAAGCCTTTACTGTATCTACTACATCGGGGATTACATATTCAAAACTATGTCTAGGAGCTGGAAATGTTTGCATTTATGTTACAGTGAGTTTCCAGCTAGAGCTGCAGTCTTTCTAGTAGGTGTGTCTTCCAAGGGTTTAAGGTGTGTTACTTATGCCCATTGTTCTTCATTTATCAGAATTACATGCCATTCTGTTGAGGACTGAGCTGATCCAAGGCTTTTCCTGAGAACTTGATGTATGAAGAAGGAATGCAGTGGGTTGTCTAAAACCAGGAACAGGATTGTCAGAAATAGTAAATGGCTTAGGGTCAGAGCCTTAGGGAAATTGGGACTTCAGATCCTGAGAACACAGCTGGTACCACCCTACAGGACTGTGGTTATTAGTCCCAAGGTCACTGTGTGCCTGGTCTTTAATGTTCTTAAGAAACCTTATGTTCCCCTTATCAATATTGATTTAGCTTCTGTCTGACTTTGTCCCCCTGTATGCTGACTTTGTCCCCTTGTATGATATTTTCTACTAACTTTATCTCATTTCTCTCCTGCAAACAGTATATAAGGTGCTGTACGTCATAACAAGCTTACTTGGCATAAGCCATGATTTTATGTAAGGCCAACCAACCCCACCTGTTCTGTTTTTAACGTCTCATCTCCTGACCACCTTCCACTTAGGGGCATGCAATGAAGAATGACATAGGTTTAGGTCACAATTTCATCTTTAATTTACTTCTTAAAGTCTTCGTTAGTGATTTTAGCTATTGTTCAGAATATTTGAGAATCTCACAAGCTGAAAATTTGACAGAAAATGAAAACTAGATTTTTGGGAGGAAGTGATTATCTGAGAGTAAGAGCTTCTAGAATTTAAGAACAGAATTATAAAAGCCAAATAAAATGAAACAAGTACAAAACGTAATACCAGGTAATAGATTTCTCATTAAGGCCCCCGATAATAACATTTAAAGAAAAATAACCAGAGAGAATTCATAGTTTAAAAGCGCAGAGTTAAAGAAATAGGAGTAATTATGTATCCATTTATCTATCCTGGTGTTTGGTACATGTGGTTTTCCTTGATAAATACCCATCGTCAAAAATTGTTAACAGAAATGCCAAGTGAATGCCATATATGGGGACAGAGGCGCTATCAGTGTCTAAGGACTGAAACTTGAATCCAATATGTATTTGAAACAGAGGGTTCAGAGACTTGAGTCAGTTGCTGGATGCAGAAGGTGTATTGTATTAAACAGCAGATTTAGACTCAGGACGTCTAAGCGAAATTCAACCTATAACCACTGAGAATAAAACACACACACACACACACACACACACACCTTAGCCTTTCCAAGGACTTGTTCTTGATAGTGATATAGGTTATACAGTAATGGGCACTGCTTGTAACCAGTGCCACTCATGGAGCACAGAGAGGGAGCCAAACTCAATTTTAATATATTTTTTGCTTGTACTAGTTGCTATAAATGTGTATATCTTCAAAACAGGGGCAACTACATGGGATTGTCCTTTCCACAGCCTCCACGACTGGCCTACGGTTTGAACATCTTAGTAATTGCCAGTGCCACAACCTTTAAAAAATTGTAGAGAATGGCTCCCAGACCAGATGGTTTCTAAATAAAGGAGCTGTTGTCCCCAAAAGCTGTGACACGACACTAAAATAACAGGACAACTGTCTATCAAAGGCAGGGTCACTGAGAAGATCATAGGAAAAAGCTTGACTTGTTTAAAAGATAATTTGCATTAGTAAATTGTAATTAAGTATTTGCAACATCATGCAAATCAAAGGTGGAATCCAAAGAGAATGTACGATCTGGCATTTAACATCAAAGCATTTAAGTTCTACTCAAGAACTAAGTATGCAGTACTAAAACAAGCAGAGTTCTGTATGGCCTCGGAAAATACATACAGAGTTACTGTTATTTGCCACTCATTTTTCCTAGATGCCAGAGCCGCATAGCACCAAACAAAATAGATTAATACAGTTGCAATCACAAAACATTTATTCTTGTGAAGGGAGAAGAGAACAAGACAAAACTAATGAGCAATTTATTCATTTTACATTAGATTATCATAGGACAAACATAAATCCCAGAAATAGGATTTATACTGTTGAGAGGATACAGTTTTAGCAGAGCAGTCAACTGTGACTTTACTGAGAGAGCAGATTTGCATGAAGTCCAGAAGATGAGGGGATGATGCTGGCATCCACCAGAGAAAAGAAATCACAGTCTAAAGAGGTGTGCAGTCACCATACTTTAGGCAACAGTTGGAGGCCAGTGGAAGGAATAGAGTCGGATGTGTGAAAAGAGTAAAAAGTGACAACAGAAGTTGAGTTCTCCTAGCGTTTTGTGGGTGCTGTATAGCGAATCTGCTATAAAACTCCAGAGAACTAAGAAGCCAGGATTTGTGCAAAGGAAGGCACCTCTTGTCATTTGTTTCAGGGTTGATGTTGTTGTTACTGTTTGCATTCTATTTTGATACGGCCTTGATTATGCTTCACTTTCTCATGGACTGTCAGGTGATGAAGCGTTTACTTCAGTGTCTAGCTTACATGGGAAGAATTCTGGAGATATCTGTTTAGGAGTAATCACTGCCTTTTAGAGTATCTAAGAACGATGGAAAGGGACTGTGGGTGTGAAAGACTCAGGGAAAAGCAAAGGATAGACAACAACAGTGTGAGACAAAGAAAATGGCATTAGAAGCGAAGCATCCGTTATGAAAGAATTTGTGTTTGAACATGGTTAGTGACAATGAAATTCTAGACCACAAGCCACCTCACATTTCATTGGGTTTGGAAGTGTATCTGTCATGTTCAGAGATGGGAAGGAATTAGATTGATTGAAGTGGGAGAGAAGACAAACAGAGACAAAATAGAAACCTTATGGATGTTTGATGCTTAGCTGAAATGTCTGAGTTTGAGAACAAATTGCAATGCAAAGATGTTGAATATTTTTAAGCATGCCATTTTGGAATGCCATTAATGATCTGGTCATTATTTGAAGAAATTTCATCTTTCAAGAATTTTTCTTTAACCATTAAAACTAATGGAAATGTCATTTTTGTGAAGAAAAGCTCTCAGATCCTTCATGCATTATAGCAGAGGTGAGGCCAAGATAGAATAGATACTCCATAAATTCATTCCTTTTTTATTCTGATTTCATGGGAAAGCCTCATTTTCGAGCCTACCTTGCAGTAACTAACTAGTATTGGCCAACAGAATGGGCTGTGAAATGATGTGCACCATTTATAGATGTGATACCTAAAAACTCACTAGAGATTCTAGACTCACACGCCTGCCCACATCCAGATGACTGAAAATAAGCATTCAGGAGAGCCAAAGTTATACGATAGAAGTATCACATGGAAGACTCAAGAGCTTCACAGTTGGCCTTAAACTGTTATGTGAGCAAGAGATACACTTGTATTGGGTTAAGATGCAAGATGTTTGATGGTTGTCATAACAGCTTTTAATGACCAGGACTTGCTACCTTTCTGCCTTTCCCAGTGGATAACAATTACCATGCTTTTGTCAAGATGTGTAAATGCCAGTCAATGAACAAAGTGACTACTACAATTATAGGATCCATTTGTTACCATAGCAACTCCCCAGTGAGTCACAATTTACTTCCTTTTGGAATATATCCATGATATTTAAGCTGTTTCTTCCAAAATATTGTACAGTTTAGTTAGAGGCTTCACGATTATCAGAACAGATACTAAACAGTCCCTGAACGGCATATGATTTATTTTCATTTAATGAATTATTGAAATGAATCCATAGCGTTTATTAAATTTAAATTTGATAAAGAAAGGAATTAACTTTTTCTTTATCAAGTTATCCTTTTTTCAAAAGTCCGTTAAAGAAGATCATGAGCTAATTTTGAGAATGATGGGACAAAATTCATTTGCTAGTTGGTCTCTTCCTTCTGACATTTCTAATTCATCAACAGATATTTTAAATACAGAATTCATGGGAAGTAGAGAGTGATTGAAATATTGGGGTGGGTAATGTAACTCAATCAGGAAATGATCACCAAATAAGCATGAAGGCATGAATTTGGTCTCTAGCATCCAAGTATACAGCAGGGTTGAAAGAATGAAGTGGGCAGAGGTTACTTTTGTGATTTCAAAATTAGTTAACAGACAACATTTTAATAGAAAAGGTGAAAATAGGGAAATGAATTAATTGGAAGGATTTTTACAAGGAAGATAAGGTCTGCTAAAATATTTCAAGTTTGATGTTACAAAGGTGCATGTTTTTAGATAACTAGGAGAAATCAGAGAAAGATTGTAGTGTGATACAGTGATTTAAAAAAAAACCTGCGTGAAATTACTGACTGCAAGTAGAAGACTAGAAATCTGTATGGAGGCAATGAGAAGCCAAAGAGAGTGGTTAATGGAGCCAACCCTAATGTATGTCTTCAGATATCACTTCAGGAACAACTGAGTCCACTGGACCCAAAAATTCTGCCAATATAAGGTAAACTCACATATTACTAAATGTGACTAACACTATTAAATTGACTGAAGCGTGGTAGCAAAGTGTTTTCTGACAAGCCTTGGTATTTGAAAAGCTAGATTTATTGTATAGGTCTTCAAATTAATACCTCTGTGATATGAGACAAGTTATTTGAAGTTTCATCCCTTAGATTCTTCAGCTGCAAATTTGGGATGACACTAAATCTCTACATCATAACAGCCCCTGAGAACATGCCATGAGCATTTAACATAGGATCTTAGCAGATGGCTTAGGAGAGAAACGTCTGGCCACAGTACTGAACAGAGGAGGTCCGTGATAAAGTGTGGCTGGGTTTCAGCAGGAGCTCAGTTCTATCTCCCGGCATGTGGACGTGTTTTTCAGAGTTCTCACTTGTCAGAAGAGAAGGAGAAAAGGACCGCATGTCTCTTCTAAAATAACCCTCTGGTGAAGGCCCTGTGCTCGTGGCTTCACCCAAACTCAACCAGCTTCTCTAGTTTGGGAGAGGACTCCATACCATGCCCTCTTAAATACTTAATACAATTCAGTAAATTGTCGTCATTAGGAATACTCCTTAACATCATCCATTTCTCAAAAAAATTCACAGCACTAGGCATTCTCAAACTTAAGAACATATTCAAAAGCTGTAATTCTGAAAAGAAAATAAGTTAAGAATTTTATTCTATAAAGAAAGAGAAATAAATAGAAATTATAAAGTCTCCATCAAAGAAGAAAAATTCTAAAAATGTTTTGCACTTACAGACTATGTGCAAACTTGCTACCACAAATGTTTCATGTTAGGAGATTATGCATATTTTGCTTTAATTGAGGTGCTTGCTAGGTTTATGTCAACTTGTCATAGACTACAGTCATCTTAGAGGAGGAAACATTGATAGAGAAAATGCCTGCAGAAGATCAGGCTGTGGTTAAACCTGTAGAGTATTTTGTTTAACTAGTGATTGATAAGGAAGACTCAGTGAATTGAGGGTGGTGCCATCTCTGGGCTGATGGTCCTGAATTATGTAAGAAGATAAGCTGAGTAAGCCATGTAAGAACCGCCCCCCCTCCCCATGGCCTGTGCAGCATTTCCTGCCTCTGGGTTCATTCCCGTCTGAGTTCCTCTTCTGGCTTCTTTCAGTGATGGGATACAAAGTGAAAGTGCATGTCCAAGAAATTCTTTTCTCCTCAACTTGCTTTTTGGTCATGGTGTTTTATTGCAGCAATAGATGCCCTAACTAAGACAATTGATAAATGTTGTTCCCAGGGAATACAAGTGAAGTAAGAAAGCATCAGTCAAGCTACTTAATGGCCTAGTACAACATCCAAGTTATGGCAAAGTAACTCACAGCATATAAAAGCTGACTTTAGTGGTGTGCTTCTGTGCTCTTTTGTAGCAGTGGAGTCTCGGCCAACATCAACTATTTCCGCTTCTGTTCTAACCTGAAAAATTTGCTTTCAATTTATAGAGCTGTTGGCAGTACTAGCTAAGGAATGTGTGCCTGCACGTTTGATGTGCAGACACCTGGTTAGAAAGGAGCCATCTGTTCCACACCTGCTCTATTTTTGGGACATCTCTTGGTGCGCTCTCCCACGGCCTCTGAATTCCACCTGGCTTTTCTCTATTGGTTTGGGCTATGGCATTGGGGAGTTATTCCAGCCCTCTTTTCCCGAAGCTAAAAGTCATCCCTTCTTTTCCAGGAAAGAATTTTGTTTTGTAACCATTCTTTTTCTTAAAAACCTCTTGTAGAACATCCCTTATAGATTATAAGGCATAAAATGCATGGCATATTGAATGCTATATAAGTTAATACAGATACATGCGAGTACTTAGTAATTTTAATAGTAATCTAAAATAGTGATCTTAGTAGAAGGGACACACTAGCCCACTAGATATGCTTTTGTAATGATACTTTAACTAGACTCAAAGAGGGTATGGGGTACACCTTTGATAAAATGCAAATACTGGATATTCAAACAGGAGGACACAGGGATGGGAATTTCTTTTATTTCCCTGCATTTCTCTGTAGAAAAGTGCTAAGGTAGGGCACATTCTCATCTGAGACCAAGTTTGGCTGTTTCGTTCCTTCTTTTCTCAGCAAAATCAAGATAGTAAACTAACTTGCCTGGACATTAGAAAATGTGACTTTCTGGAACTTGGGCATTTGAGCTATTTAATCTGCTTCTGGGAGACCTGGCAGATATTACTGGTGTAATATTTTAATCTGGGGAGAAGTGAATTTGTTTATTCATTTCATTGATTATAGTTTGAATAACAAAGCAATTTCTTATTTGTAATATAGGCATTATTTTATAAAATTCTACTTTACTAATGAACATTGAGAAATAGTGATTTATATTTTGATTCCCCATCAGTAATGTCTTCTTAGTGTTACTATACTAGGTGGGATGGGGGGGTATGGCTAATTCCAGGAGTCCTAACAGAATAGATACACTTGACCACATTATTACATTTATATTGCTGTAATAAAACACCATGACCAGAGCAGCATATAGAAGGAAGAGTTTATTTGAGCTATGGTTCCAGAGGGCTAAGAATCTAACATGACAGGGAATTGTGAAAACAGGTGGTAGGCATGGCGGCAAGAACAGTCAAGAGCTCACATATCAAACCACCAGCAGGAATCGGAGATAACAAATTTGGAATGGTGCAGTCTTAAAGCTCTTAAATCCTTCCTGCAGTGGCACACTTTTCTCCAAGAAGGTCACCTCCTAAGATTCCCCAAACAGTGGCACCACCCTGCCAAGACCGTGAGGAACATTTCATTCAAACCGCCATACCAGCCAATCCTTGAAAGCAGATAAAGGAGTCGTGATCAAGAAAGGAGATGAGATTTGTTCGCAGTGGAACTATGTTTCAGAGATTTAAGGTCTAGTGACCTAAGATCCCACTGTTATGTGAGAGAAACAGTAATCTCTAGGCACAAATGTAGGTATTTGTAAGGTAATTTGATGGGTACACCATATTCATTTAGAAAGAGGTAGCTGATTTCCCTATAGGACTTACATCAGCCATATACTTTTTATCCTGGTATATAATATAAATACTTGAAAAATAAAAGTGGAAATTGGTTGGTATAACCCATAACTACTGTCCCACTATTACGCCAGTGGACACAACTTGTCTAGAATGTGGACTCAAAAACATTTAATTACAAGGTCCAGAACGGAACTGAAAAATTCTCCCTCTGCAGTTAAGTTCTGCTGTAGCCTGTTTCTCAATGTCATACAGCCAAACTGTGAAATGCAGTTAGAAACAAGAAATTAGTATTCAGTTCTGGCATGCAAACAACATAGGAGATAGCTTTATACTAATTTTTTATACTAATAATTTTTGAGATTATTAAATAATGATTATATCACTCACTCTACCTGAACCATCCCATGGATCCTTGACTTTTTCCCTTTCAAATACACAGCATTCCATTCTCCAATTGTTGATGTATGTACAAACACCAGAGGAACCAGAATTTTTTTCTAAACAAGACCTGAACACAAAGAAAGAGCTTTTGAGGTTTTGGGGACATTGAGGGTCTCTAGAGCTATTCAACAATGTATGTAGAAATAGCCAATCCCTAGTTAGGGATATCTACTTAACTTATAGCTTCTTAAAAAGCCCATTTCCTACCATATATGGCATCTTGATTCAATATTTTTTTTAATATTTTTTGGAATTCAAATATAACTAGATTAATTTTCCACCCATTTTCATGTTTTTATGCCCTCATTCTAACCCCCTTCCAAGTCCCCCTTATTCCCCCCTTTCTGTGTGTGTGTGTGTGTGTGTGTGTGTGTGTGTGTGTGTGTGTGGTGTGTTTCTGTTTATCTATTCTGGATAGATTTCCAAATCAAATACTCAGAGGTTGGAATCATAATATTCTATTAAAGTAATGAACTCCTTTTTATTGATTTTTATTAAGTTCTACATTTTTCTCTGTTTTCCACCCTGCCTCTCCCCTCCCCTTTTTAACCCTCTCCCAAGGTCCCCATGCTCCCAATTTACTCAGGAGATCCTGTCTTTTTCTACTACCCATGTAGATTAGATCCATGTATGTCTCTCGTAGGGTCCTCATTGTTGTCTAGGTTCTCTGGGATTGTGATTTGTGGGCTGGTTTTCTTTGCTTTACGTGTAAAAACTACTTATGAGTAAGTACATGTGATAACTGTCTTTCTGGGTCTGGGTTACCTCACTCAAAATGATATTTTTTAGCTCCGTCCACTTTTGGAACTCTTTTAAAGAGTGTGGGCAGGATCTTTAAAGTTCAATGCCATTTATTCCAAGCATCGATTAAATTCATGATTCAGCAGCATAACCCATTGTCCTTCTCAACTTCAGTCACCTGATTCCTAATTCTGGGGTACTACTTCTTCAGAGACTTTGTGTATCCTCCTACCTCTATTTTATTTTGCAATATGAAATCTGGTCTTTGCTGCAAAGAGAAAAAAAGGCATATTCTATGTCTCACTTTCCACTGAAGTTTACTTCCAAGTCTTACAGCTTCCTTTGGGAACATGGCCAAACATGGCTCCTGAAAGGTTGCTGGGGTATAACAGTATCAACCCAGGAGGCTTACTTACACAAGAACACCTTAGATTACTACTTTGGAGAGATAGTTGACCACCTTTAAATGGGCTTAATCTTTTTCACCTGTGTCCCTGTCTTCTATTCTGTTCACCTCTTTAGTTAACATTACAGACCTAACACCTTCTAAAGCCTTTCCAAGTATTTTAGAAGCTCACTAGAACAATATTTGGCTTTCTCTCAAGGTATTTCCTTTAGGAATTTCAGATAGGCTCAAGTCTTGCCATACATAGCTTCAAGTCAACTGGACACACGTCATTGATGGCTTTCCCTGTTTCTCATCCCCTCCTGAATATTTGAGCACTTTATAATCCTTACTTTTACATTGGTCTAAATAATTCAGAATTGTCATAATATTTCCTATACCTTAAAGATTACCTCCCACCCTGGGGCTCAACAAAGCCCCCAAAGCTTCATGTCATTCCTCATGTCCTTCTTGATTTAGTTTCTTTTTGTTTTTTAACTCTCCTAAAAAATAAAGTCTTATCTTTACTACTTAAATTGTAGTAAAATTTTTAAAAAAGGTTTTTTTTTTCTAATTCAGACAGTTCGGATACAAAGTACTCTCTAATTATCACAATTCACTTTGTAGAATCAGTAAGGCCACAACCTGTATGGTGAACCATGTGATTTTCCTTCTTCTGTATCAATGTTCAGACTTGAGAGGTAAGCTCTTCACTTTAACCTGGCTTTCTCCTGGCTCAGGGCATGAGTCTATCCATGGGATGCAAACCTTTTGAGTGCCAGGAAGGGCATTTTAGCACAAATCTAATTTGTGTTCTCTTTCCTTTATATTCTGCCAGATGTAAGAAATGGCAAGCCTACAGTTCTATCTCATCCTCCTCGTCACTTTTCCTGCCAAACTCAGATATTAATACAGATGCAAGAATCAGCATGTCACTCTCTATTGTAGATCCTCCCTTATGTAAACAAGTTCTTTCAGGGCGGACAGATGAACCTCAGCTGTATATTCTATTAACGACAGCAAACTACACACAAACATTGCCATAACACTCTTATGATCCCATCACACCTGTGCTGCTTTCAAGGACTGCAATACATTTTCTAGCTTATCAGCTCTTGGGAGAACATTCTCACACTAACATTGAGATCTTACTCATTAAGAATGTGTGTTTCCCCATACCACATTGAACATGACCAACCTGAGATTCCTCCCCGCAGCAAATATTCTCCACTCTTAGAAGTCTTGTCCTTGATTCTTTGTGCTCTCTGCTAAACTTGAAGGTAGTTCTACCACAGTTACCCATCAAAGAATAGCACCTTCCCCAGATGCCTACTAGTTATATTAAGAATTTCCTACTACTTACATTAAGCCAGGGAGGGACTCTGTGGGTTTCATAACTTTCAAAAACTTCTTGTGCCTTATAAGATCTGTTAGCTTCCCGAGTCCTAAAAAGCTCCTTACTCTATCCACAGAGTAATGTTTCAACTTGGAGAAGGTAGCTATACAACAGTAACATTATAGACAGAGTGTAAAAACATTTGCAGAGATTTAGTCAGGCTACCACATAAGGATGCATTCCCACCCTGATCCCCAATGAGAATTTGCTCCCCAAAACAGAAATTCTTTTCTTAGGCAGCAATGAATATATTTTTAATTGCTTCACAAAAATAGGTGTTAGGTCAGAAAGAGACAGCTTGCAGCTAATTGTAGAACCTTCAAGCATAACCTTCAAATCACTATATTATAAACTACTAGCATTAAGTTATAAAATAGTTTATGGGTTCATTCTATTATTTTATTCACCTATTGTCTCTTCATCCTCAAGCTTTATTATTGTCATGTTGTGTTTGTGCAAAGCAGGGCACAAAGAGGTTAACTGGCCGGTCAAACAAAGACAAATAACTGATAAACTAAGTATTGTAACTTAATCAAGCTTCTAAAATGACGTTTTATGAGATGTTGCCTGCTATAAGACAGAAAACATTTGTTTGGAAGAATACTCATCACTAAAACCAGTTTCTGCCTTTGCAGAATTATGTGAAACAGACAAAAAAAAAATGAGTCTGTCACTACCATGCCCCATATCCACACCACCAAGGAGATTTGGTTTAATGGTTTTCATGCTACTAGATCTTGTCTTCCATGTAAGATGGCAAATGGAGTCCATTGGAAAGCATGCAGGGCATGCCACTCGTTTGGAGCACTGATGACATACGTGTGACAGTTAAGCTAGGGCTAAGTTTCAAAGATAATCTTTTCAGAAACTGTTTCTTATACCCTTCCGCGTTCTTTTAACACAGGCCTAACCTATCTGGAAGGTTTTAACTCTGGACGGTGTCAGCATTTTACCAACTGAAAAGTTTTCTGTTATTTAGAAAAGTGGCAGAACATCTCAGTTTTCTTATTTATAAAAAACTTAGTAACTGATAAGTTACAACTATAGTAATATTTTCTTAATAAACTTTTCCCTTTCTTATTTGTCAAAATATGTTACATATGCCCTCTCACTTGCTCTTCAGATGTTCTCAGAAGTTAATCAGGATTATCATTTCCATTCTCATATATAGGAAATGCATTTATAAGTGTAACTATTGGGTGTTTGTTGAGAATTAAAAGAGAATAGAAGTGTGTTGTAGTAAGGCCAGCCTGCAGGATACTTTGAACTACATTTTGAAATTCTAATTCACTATGTATTAGTTTTGTATCATGAGCTATTCTGTTCTTGTCTGTGAGCTGTTTCTCATATAAACAAGGGCAAAATATAATACCCATTCACTATTTCTATGAGAGTTGAGGGGATAGGTGTAGTAACCCAATAACAGTAACTGTGAGAGATTCTCTCATTATCTTTGACTTCAGTAACTAAGTGTCTTTGAAACATTTTGTGATCAAATGGTTTCTATGAAATCATTATCACTATGGGTAAAAGTGGCAATGTGTTTATTTAGAGTAGTTTATACAATAAATAATCCACACTATTGGTACAATGACTACCCCACTCATCTGTATCTCTATTATAACATCATTTCTCTGCCTGGCTCACTGTATCTTAGGTTTCATACAGTTAATCTATTGGACAACTCTACATTCATTTACCTCCCATGATCCACCAATAAAATTGGCAATGCCAAGCACTGTAATATATGCAGAATATAATGCTAAATAAAACCAAAGTGCACTTAGTACACAGAGAACCAGTTGTCCATTCTGAACTAATCTCAAATCTCTTGGTAGGATTAGAGGCTTTGCAAATCAAAAAAAAAGATGTTCAACAAATATTAAAGGATTGAATGATATGTTCACTTTAATCCACAGTATCAGAGCTTGCTAAAAAAAATACAAGAAAAGCAACATGGTCTTCGGCTTCAGAAAAATCACACTCTATGTGGGGAGCAGGGAAGTTCATAGATAATTCTAATACACGTCATAAAGTATTACATGTTGCGTGTGAGAAGACAAAACAGTTCCTAAGGTGTTTTCCTTGCAAGGATGAGGATCTGAATCCAGTCCTCACAACCCACACAAGCACAGAATAAAACAAAAGCAATCCTGGTGGTGTACACTTGTAATATCAGGACTAAGGAGGCAGGAATGTGCAGATCCCCATGTCTTATTGACCAAACAGCCATCTGCCTCTAGGGCCATGAGAGACTCTGCCTCAAGAGACTGAGATAATATTCTGTACCACACTCCATCTGTTCATCAAGGAAACTTAGAGGAGACAGACTACACTAATCTGTGGGTGTGAGGCAAAGATTATAGACTGTTGTTAAAGTTTATGCTCATCTAGTAAATTGGGGGCTATTGATTCTCCTAGACTAACCATGCATTCACTGGCACTGAGTAATTAGATAGGCTTCCCATGCCAAAGGGAAATGGGAAACAGGGAGGAGGCAGAAATTTTTTTCAACAACTGAAAAAAAAATTAAAAAAAAATTGTTGACGAGTTTGGTTTAGCGCAGAATCTCATGCTAAGCTGGGTCTGGCCTTGAGCTAAGTCAACATTGCTGAAGGACTCCAATTCTTTGGCGTACCATCATGTGAGGTAATTAATATGCCTTTTTCCACCTACAGCTTACTGAATGAGAAAAGAAGTTTGAATAAAGTGAATCCTTTTATTATATGCATTCAGGCCATTGAAATTAGCCTAATAAAATTGGAATATTTGGCTCCTAGCAAGCTTCTATCACTATGTCTATAGCTCAGATGTTGAGTTTCTTTTTGTTTTTGAGGACAAAGATTTTATCTTTTTCATTTTTGTATTACCAGCACGCAATACTCTGGCATGCAATGTAGACTTCAATACACAAGTTTATAATAAACAATTTAATCATCTTTGAATGAGACAATAAATTAAAGAATTAATAAGAAAGAAATTCCCCGTAGATCCAAAGCAGCAACATCAAAAGAATTAACTATAATGCTATAAATTTTACTAAGACAGCTGAAGAATGACTATTAGACCAAACAAAAATACATGGTTTAGATATATAAACAGAAGATCATGAAATACTGGTGAGACTTTTATATCACAACTATATGATTATAGGTTTAGTTTTCTCCCACTTAATAACAGCCCATGTTCTGGACATTTCAAATTTGATATTATATAATGTTGATGATGTTTAAATTTCATGAACAATATTTACTTAAAAATGTGGAAATGTAGTGATACATACCTGTAATCCCAGAAGTCAAAAATTGAGGTATAAAAGATCCTGGCTTTGAGTCCAGCCTGGACTTTATAGCCCAATGAAGAAAGAAGGGGAGGTGAGAAACAGGAAAAGAAGGTAAGAAGGAGAGAAAGATGCAGGGCAGGAAGAAGAAGAAAGCAGCTAACCTGGTTAGCTCCCAATCTATAAGCTTGTCTGATTTCTCTGGCTTGTGGTTCTAATACTAATTCCATTTTCAAAGCTTCTACAGTCATGTGTATTTAACACACGTGGGTCCCATCAAGGGGTTGGTCTTGGTTTTAAGTAATGATTTTCACAGCATTCCATGGAAGAAATGAGGTACAGGTTAGCCTATATTGGCTGAACCATACATTTTCCCCAGTGAAAATGCATTGACTAAAATGATAATGTAGTTGTCAGGAAGTGGTGGTGCACACCTTTAATCCCAGTACTCAGGAGGCAGAGGCAGGTGGATCTCTGTGAGTTCAAAGCCAGCCTGGTGTACAGAGCAAGTTCCTGGACAGACAGGGCCACACAGAGAAACCCTATCTTGAAAAACACAACAAAACTAGATGAACTATTCTACACGAAAGGATCTTGTTATAAATTTCTGTGTTTATCTTTTCTTAAATGAGCTCTATCCTACAAAGGAATGAGTTCACGGATAATCTGACCTGACAAACTGAAGACTGGACCAGGTGGACAGTACCACTTGTGGAGGTCCCCTGTCATTCATCTGGCCTGATTCATACACTCATCTTTAGTTAGTAGTGCCAACCACATGTCAGGTTCTATGATAAGTTACAACGACAGCATCTGTGACCAACGTAGAAGCTTGGCAAATCGAAAGTGTCAGGAAATTCAAATAAAGGCTATCAGCAGAGCTATTTTTAAAAAATGCTTAGCCTTAAAGTCAAGGTAGAGGTAAACTGCAAACAGGCAATTTAGTTTATGATGTTGAGTGTGATGACACAAACCATATATGTGGAAAAGGGACCTGTATTGATGAGGGAGGGCGATGTGGGGGTCAAAGATGGTACAGAGTGATAGCAAACACAGTGGCATTGTCAAAGAACAGACTTAACTACTTAAAAAAAAACAAGAATGTGCTAAATAGTGTTTTATGAGGGAAAGGACAGGGTTGACAGATGAAGGAGGACGATAACGAGGGTGGGTGTGACAGTAATAAGAATGAATTATTTATGTATATGAAATTGTCAGAGGAAACATTTAGTCAATAAAAAATTAGTTTTAGTGACATGAGCAGAAAAATATAAAGTACTCCATTCAGCATTATATAACCATAGCAGGATTTTTTTTTTTTAGCCAGTTAGATAATGTAATAACCACATACATACCCACAGGGAAAGGATATCAACATCCACAGTACAGTACAAAAACAGGGTATAGGAAAGTATATGTGCACACTATCGTTTATGGAATGTCACCTATATGCTAATTTATGTATGAAACTAATGAAGTCTTAGAGAAACAATAAACAAGAATATTTTTAATCCCTTTTAAATACAGAAAATTTTACTTGAAAGAAATGCTGACTATCTAGGGGCAAGAAGGTTGTTTTCATGTTATTTTCTTTTAAGTTTTTCACTATGATTTCGAATCGAGAAATTATCCAAATAATTAAGACATTTCAAAACACCAAAATTCTATTATAGGAGTCAGAATAGGAGAAAATAAATGCACTAAAGGAATAGAGAAGGGTGTGACATGTTGAATAGAATTCAGAATGGTATCATCTTTTATCTTTAAGATTGACATGCTCCAAGAAGTAGCTGAATGTTTCATAGGATTTAAGTTTCAAAAGCCATAGAACATTTATCTCACCGGGATAAAATCCAGATAGACTGTCCAGATACCAACCCTGTTTCTACTGCTTAGTTGCCGTGAAACAGTAGAGAAGCTAATTCATTGTTCTGTCAAAACATAGAACATAGTAATTGGGATGAATGGAGTCCATATCTGTAGAATACTGAAAAAGATACCGCACTGACTTTAAAGAGTCCTCACTTATGTGACACTTGACGTATTGGAAATGAATCAGGAACTTAACCAGGAGACTGATACCTGATGAAGATAGAATCAATCTATTAATTTTCATTGTTTTAATTCCAAAATGTGTCGGAATCTGAACATGCCTCCTCTTTTCAAATGCTATCATCCTAAACAAAGCTGCCTCTCCCTGCTTAATAATTCGAGCCTTATGCTTTTAATCTCCACAAAACCCAACTCATTTCTCACTTGTCAGTTAACGATTTTTTAATCTATCCATGTTTAACGCAAGACTAATTTTTTGTTCTTCTTCTTCTTCTTCTTCTTCTTCTTCTTCTTCTTCTTCTTCTTCTTCTTCTTCTTCTTCTTCTTCTTCTTCTTCTTCTTCGTCTTATAAATATAAAATACTTGGGAGCACATGAAGCTTCCAATCTGTTAGACATCCCGACTTTTTACTTTAGATAGATGTATTCGGAAAATAACTAGAATACAGCTCTCAGTACCCTGTAACAGAATTCATTAAATTGAACCACTTCTTCCATTTTTGTTTTATTTTTCATATAGAAAGGTAAAGTTCTTAATGAAAACCAGGAAACACTCCTAAACCATATATTTTTGCCATTGTTTGTTTCTCATGACTGACATATTCTTCCTCCACTTATTTATAATCCTTAAAAATGCACCAGACATAGATACATTGGTACAATCTATAGCATTCATCAAAAACAAGATCTAGAAAACATCATTCTGAGTGAGATAACCCAGACACAGAAAGACAAATATAATATATATTCACTCATAAGTGGCTTTTAGAAATAAAGCAAAGAAAAACAACAGCCTACAATTCACAATCCCTGAGAACCAAGACAACAAAAAGGACCCCAAGAGAGACATACATGGAACTAATCTACATGGGAAGTAAAGAAAGACAAGTCTTCCTGAGTAAATTGGGAGTGTGGGGATCATGTGAGAGGGGAGAAGTGGAGGGGAGAAGAAGGAAGGGGAATGAAGAAAAATATATAGCTCAATAAAATATAATAAAAAAGAAAAAATGTATCCTTGTCATTATATTTTGTATATGAAAACATAAATCAGGCCATTAGCAACAGGACAAGTTTTATTGGCTTCAAATCTATACTTAATTCACTGCCATGTCCCCACTACTCACCAATAACTCAACTTCATGTATGATTTGACGTCATAAACTTTGATTGAATTAATGAATTCATAGTTTTGAGACTAAAGGAGGTGAGTTATAGATTATCAAGTAAGTATAGTGGAGACCAAATACGACAGAATCTAGTACTCTCAGTTGGAAGACTTACCAGCTGGGGAAATAAAGATTAAGGACTTTTGAGTCAGGAAGGTACAGTATTATAGATGACTAGGGAAATAAATTTGACATATAAGTAAATGGGTAACATGGAAATACAGTGCTATTCCAAGTTAAATCATGGGATAAGGCAAGTCTTGATCTAGTTAAGAAGTTTCATCTTGCTTCATGGTTTTGAAACAAAAACCACAAGTGATCGAGAACAGTTAGGAACAACATGTTACACCTATTCCTAGTGTGGTCCTCAATTGTGAATGCAGCAAGTTCGTTCTAAATCTTTGGAAGCTATGGATGTGGCTGTGGAGCAGAGCTTGGCAGTATTTCAAAGTCAACTCTTTCTTTGTTTCTCAACAGGTTCTCTGACTCTAAGAACACATCACGTTCAAGATTCCAAAATGGGATTTGTGATCAATGCTATCTATTCTATGGCTTATGGGCTCCACAACATGCAGATGTCCCTGTGCCCAGGCTATGCAGGGCTCTGTGATGCCATGAAGCCAATTGATGGGCGGAAACTTTTGGACTCCCTGATGAAAACCAATTTTACTGGTGTCTCTGGCGACATGATCCTGTTTGATGAAAATGGAGACTCTCCAGGAAGGTACTGTTACAATTTTTGTTAACAAGCAATGCCTGAGTAATAATCACCTTCTACTTTGGGATCTTTCTGTTTGGGTTACTTAGGCTTCTTGGACAGGTTTGGCTAAGGCTCATATTCCAAAATGAGCCAAGGCAGACAGGAACAGGCTCATATCCAGTGTGGCCAAGGTAAAGCATTGACGTTAATACTCATGGTGCACTTGTAAATTCATCACCATTTCACAGGCATAAACTTAAGAGGCAGACCCCTCAGCTTATTATTGACGAATAAATCCACCCTGAGTGTCTCCCAGTCAGGTTATTGCTGGTTTTTGCTTACTTCTTATGGCAACACTGTTCTCAGACAGGAACAATTCCATTTCTGGTAGCCCCGAACTAGGGTTAAGATCTTGCTCTTCCATTTACTCTGCCTGCAGGTGAGTCCCATCTTACTTTATTTTATTATCTGTAACACAAGGGCTTTCTCCTTGTTGAGTTAGCAAACTGCCTTTCACTCTGACTTCCCTATTATTTGTGTGGAGGTGACTGAAAATTACAGAACTTCATCATTATAAGCCAACCTTTAGAGAAATCGCTAGGCATTGAAAACTTAGCAGAATTCACCTCTATCCCCTACTTTACAGACTTGTTTTGTTTATACTGTATTTTAAATACACGGAGGATAATTAATTGACTTTATAATGAGTTACAGCAGAGCTAAGTAACTACTCTGCTTTACAAAAACCAACCAACCAAATAAATAAATAAATTAAAACGCAGAGGATCCTTTAGTTCCATATTCTTTCCCCAGCAGCAGTTTGTGCTAGCAGCTGTGTTCAAGGAGCTGCGTGCTTTCTGTTTGCAGTCAGTCCTGCCAAGAGAAGGACTCGTGAGTACCCCCACAACTTGAAACCCATGTGGCCACACCTTCTGCCAACAGCCTTGCTCTAGCACATTTCCACTTCCTGAGGTAAGCTGGAGCTGGCCCCGGACACAACTGTCAGCATTGCACAAGCTTCACAGCCAAGTGACAGGCAGCTAGATCCAGGTCTCACGGCCCAGTGAAAAACTCGATATTTCCTGTATTCTAGAGACTTAAAGGGTTTTAGAGTAGCCCAGATATTTGCAAAAGTGACTGGCTTTTTACTGTTTTCTGCTTTGGGAATCTTCTACATGTCACTGTGGGGAAACATAAATAGTTTCTAAGTACCAAAGGAAATTTCACATGTACTGTACATCTCAGTATTAAGCTTAAACTCTGATTCCTGGGCATGGATTTAATGTTCTTGTGTAAACTGCAGCACTGATGTTACCCTGGGCCCTGTTAATAGATTGGTGATGGCAACATCACCATCTCAAGAGCTTCCTTGTCATGTGTCTGGGCCTGATCCACAAACCAGATGAGGGGGAAATATCTCGGGTGGCTCTGCTCAAACCCTGTGAGAAACCTTCATGAATTAGGCAAACCATCACTGCCTTATTGACAGTTCTCCTAAGAGTTATCTTGGGAACACTGCTTCTTCACCCCTTTTCAAATCTCTCCAAGACTGATAAAATTCTAGATATTTCTTCAATAATAAAATGCATACTATTGCAAACAAATTTTACGAATTAGTGTTCACTTGGAGTCTAGCCATGCACTGCTAAGTTTAGGTATCAAATTAAACAATAATTAGCAGAATTACTTTGCAACTTTTTGTTTTGTAAATGCACCTAGTTCATAGATACAGTGTTTATACTGAACTCTTTGACTAATAATAATAATATATAAATATGCACACAAAATGTGCATGCAACCAAACTGGGCAACACAATGAGACCCAAATCTGCAAAAATATAACTAACATTTACCAAGTGTGCGTGACTCAGAACACACACTAAACTAAATGCTAAATTTTTTAATTATATGAAGAAAGCAATATTTGTATTCTTTCTAGATATGGGAAATGAGAAATCACTAACATTTCAATGATCACCTAAAATTTCAATAAGGATATATTAGAGATACTCATTTCTTTTTCACTTTTGAGGAAGAATGAAATCTACATCCCCCTTGTGAGTGTTGTTTCAAAGTCTCATTTCTATTCAGAAATAGAGACTGCTTATTGGAGAATCTTTGCATAGTTAATTATTCCTGTCTCTTTCAACTTTAGTTTGGTGCACAGCTAATGAAGAATGGCGATGGTAATAGTACATTTTCACAGATAAGCATTGCAGATAGGACCTTTGTTGTTGTTGTTGTTATCTTGTATAAAAACAAACAGGCTCATTTTTTTTTCCAAAGGGAAGACTCAGTCTCTGGGTCAATTCTAACAGTTTGATGAATTAAAAGAAAATTAAGAATAAATAAAATTTTCTTCAAGTGACTCCCTGTCAATGTGATATGTGTCATTCCACAGAGATTTTCAGTTTTCAAACCCTATATCTCCTTACCTTTTAGGCTCTCTTTCACAAAAACTAAGGTAATTGGACATAGATCATGACTAATCTAACGAGAAGAAGCGGTAGATTTAAAATATAAATGCTTGCTTAGGGTTCTGGCTCTGACATCTGTGTTCTATGCAAACTGGTCATAACAATTAATCTCAGTGAGCTTCAGTTCCATTATCTATAAAATTAATAGCTAAGTCTAGACAGTTCCAAGACTGAGAATTGGAAGAAACGGTGCTTTGGCTCATTTTGGTGAGCAATTGAGTTCTTATAACTTTTCAAATCATCAGTAGTCAAGAAGCCTCCAGACACTGACATTTCTTTCAGACTAGGTCATTCAAAGGTTTTCTGTTGCAAAAAGTCATGTTTCAAGGCTGAGAAGCCTGTGTGTTTTAAGTAGCCAGTGACATAATACATGAATTCTTTTTCCATCACTGTTCTCTGTTCTATCTCCTGGAGCCACGGCATGTTTGGTGACTTTAACCACTGGCCAACTCTGACAGCATGGAAGAAGTAGCCTTAGAATCCTGATTTAGAAAAATGCTCAAAGTAAAGATGGTAAATAAAAACAGTGCAAAAGAATCCCACAGTTGCTGAATGGCCATCAGAGTATTGGACTAGGTTAACCCTGGAAATAAAACTGCAAGTATGAATTTTAATCAGCAACAAATAGAGAATGGAATCATTTACAACACTATTTAAGTATGTTAATCCAGTTCGTTTTTTGTATTTTCACAAGATCATCGGATTGAGTATGTCAGCTTACTAGGCATAACTATAAATCTGTACCCATTTGCAAATAGCTAAACATGCTGAGTATGGGAAGTTAGAGGAAACATTCACCACCCTATCTGCCTGTACTGAAAGTTCTGGAAAGTATGAAGTATAGTATATTATGTGAGGGTAACCCATAGCAAGGACAGCCTGTAGGAATATGCAAGGCTGTTGAGTGGTTCGTAGAGAGATTTCTGTTTGGAAAACTGTTTCATAAATACTCTCCTGAAAACAGAAGAAAAGTCTTGACAATTGCTTTCCTCGCCTTATTTTTTTGTCCCTAGATTCAAAATGAGAACGTTTGCTAAGAAAACCTGAGAACTTGTCTACTTGGCAGTATTTTTCAGCTAAGGTGCTGTTGAAACTATTTTCAGTTTGTTTTTTAAATACCCCTTAAATTATCTCTACATAATAAATTTACCTAACATAAAGGCAAAATCAGACCTGTTGATTTTTGTTAAAAAATTTAATCTGTTTAATCCACAAACTTTCCATAACTTTAGTTAAAAACTAAAATAACAACTAAAAACAGTGAAACTGAGACATTTCTCAAAGTCTAGGCTCTTCCAGCCTTACAAAGCAAGAGGTCTTTAGTCTGTGCACCAATTGGAAGAATAAAAAAATATGAATGGGAACTGCAATGTTCCATAAAACAAACCTTTATATCATGGAAGGATTCCTCCTAAATTACTAGTGAATTTCTAACATCCAAAAATGAGTTCAAAGATTAAATCAATTTCACAGTGAATAAGGAAACTTTTCAGCAGATCACTTGAACGAAGTTAAACAACTCCCTGATTTTTTTCCTCATAAACCAACAAAAGTTCATGTTTAAAATTCCTGAAGTTCTTTCAAAACTGTCTTTCATCTTCCTGAGTTCCAGTAACTTTCTTACATAGGATTTTCTTTTTCAGATGTAAGCATGACTTTAAAAATAGGTCTCCAAGATGAACATGAAGTAGAAAGAATTTTGTTACTCTAAACATACCATTACATAAAATTCCAGTGTGATTTGCACAACAATAAATGTATTGGGGGAATGAAACTATTGCCTTTGCATATATGAGGATTTATGACCTTAGCTAAATAATTATTATATTTTTGTTTCTAAGGTATGAAATAATGAATTTCAAGGAAATGGGAAAAGATTATTTTGATTACATCAATGTTGGAAGCTGGGACAATGGAGAATTAAAAATGGATGATGATGAAGTATGGTCCAAGAAAAATAATATCATTAGATCCGTGTGCAGCGAACCATGTGAGAAAGGGCAGATAAAGGTAATATAGAACCTACATTTCTTTAATTGCTTCAAATTTAACAGTATTTACTCTCATTGTATATTTCTTTGTTTGTTTGTCACTTGTTTTATATTTTATATTGCAAGCCCATAATGTCAGAAAATGAGTTTATTTTTTACTTTATTCTGATCAGTTCTTTAGGAAACCTAGCCTTCAACTCCTAATAGTCTAGGTAGCTAATCTGAGCTCACTAATTAAACTGAGAAGTCATATTTGATCTACTTACTCTTTCTGCGTAGGAATGTTTCTAAAGATAATGATTCCTATGAATAAGTAGTTTAGAGCTGGAAAACATATTTAACAAATAGCTATCAAAGAATCTCAATGTAATAGTTCATTAATATCCATGGTAGAAAATGCAATGTCTTTATCAGTAGATTTAATATGAATGAGGGAAAGTACATGAAAGGTAAGCAATATTCTGATAATATGATAGCTTCATTAAAAGAAAAAAATCATAGGAATATAAGCTTTTATGAGTATAATTTCAAGCATCAGACTATAAAACTGGGTATGATTTCAAGGAAAGATCACAGATGTATGGGAAGCAACAGTAGACAAGGTAACAGATAGGGTACTAGAATGACGTTGAGTTACTGAGAGTACATAAATGCTTGCTGTAAGTAGTTATTAGGAAAGAAAACATTTAAATAGCAGACGAAGGCCAACTTTTATGGACAGTCTTCAATATTATACTAAATAACCTATATTTTATGGCAAAAATAATAGTTAATACTGACTAAAATGTTGACATGTATTGGCCCCAGTAAGTAGATTTATGGAAGATGAAACAAGAAATAATAGTTAAAATATAGGATGTTGACTATGGTGGCAGGAAAATGAACAATAAGTGTCAATATAGAAGTAGAAATGACATTGGATAAAAGCTTTGCAGAGCTACAATCACTCAGTACCAGACGCTGATTAAAAATTGGGTCAGGAAAGAAAAGCAAAATATGATAAAATCAACTGCAATTCCAAGTCCTAGCAACAAAATGTACCATTGTCAGAATGAAAGAAAAACAAATAACTGAGGTATTGTTTATCAAATAAGCTACTTAGCAGAACTCCTAATTACAGAACACGCATTATGGAAGTAAGAACAGACTCTTGTAATTTCTGGTATGTTCATGAACACACACACACACACATACACACACACCAAAAAGAAAAGTGGTTTGAAAGAAAAAGAAATGGGTTGGTTTCAAGATTTGTTGATTTTTGATATAACAAGAAAATGAAAATTGATCTAGAAAAGAAGAAAAAATAAATCATACATATAAGGCCAATGATCTGGATTTAAAAATAATTAGAGCTTAAGCTGACACTGTTTGAGTAGATTCAAAATGCTCAACCTGAAAGTTCAAAAAAGTAATAATAATAGTGGACACCAAAAATAAAACTTCAAGAACGTATGCTTTGAATATAAAAGGGAAAGTGGTTGGGGAGAGCCAATTCTGAGAGAGAGGGAGATAGGAGAGAAATGCTGTTAGCCAACATGGCGGACAGCACAAGACCGGCTAGGGAAGAGGATGAAAAAGGAACAGAGATGAAGACTCAAAATTATCATTTCCTCTGGATCTTCTGGGAGAAAAGACAACCAAATGGACAGAATACAGTGATAGAGTATTTGGGGGGAGGCAGGTAAGAAACAATTTGCTGTGAGGATACTAGTTTTCAATCCAGGAAATAAAAAAAAACATCAACAAAGATGAAATCAAAACATAATTAAGAAAACAGGGAAAGTTAGTTAGTGAAACATAATATATTGGGGGAAGAAAAATGATAATGAAGTAGTTTAATTGCTTATCAAGTAAGCATTGCCATCTCAGGCATAGAGAATACTTAAATTTCCTTGAATCTTTTCAATCAACCGTACATTCACTCAAACTTAAAATATTTTTGAGATATTATTTGAAAGCAGAAATGTTTTAACATTGATCTTAAGGTACTCGGCAGGGGCACTAAGGATTTTGGAAAATAAGGCTAGACATAAGGTAAACAAGACCAACAAAATAAATATAATTTTAACACATGGAAATTGATGTGGGATTTTCACTGGTTAATAAAGAAACTGCTTTGGACATATAGCAAGACAGAACTTAGCTAGGCAGGGAAAACTAAACTGAATTCTGGGAGAAGGAAGGCAGAGTCAGGGAGAAGCCATGTAACCCTGCCAGAGACAGATGCCAGAACTTTAGCTGGTTAGCCACAGTCATGTGGCAATACACAGATTAATGGAGATGGGTTAAATTAATATATAAGAATTAACCAATAAGAAGCTAGATCTAATGAACCAAGCAGTGATTTAATTAATAAAGTTTCTGTGTGATTATTTCGGGGCTAAGCAGCCGGAAACCAACAAATGGCCCCCTCACAACAGGAAATAGCTTCACAGCTATTTCTTGGCCTGCTTCTCTACCATGTTGCATGGGATGTTACTGATACAATGGTAGAACTGGGTTCCCTGTCCCCATAATCTTAACATTGGTTACATATTTACATTTGCTTGGTTACTCATTTTTAGATTGTTTTTCTGTAGATCTCATTTCCACTCTATGCAATATATATTTGATATCATTTTCTTAATATCTCTTAAAACAGTAATGGATCACCTTCCTCCATAGTAACATCCCCTGGCATTGTCCCTAGATTTATGAACTTGATTTCCCACAGAGGCTTGGCACCCTTCAGGGCCAGTGAAAACACTTTTACTTTCAATCTGTTCACAGCTGGAGCTGCTAGGAAAGACATTGCCACTGTGTCTTGTCATAAGTGATGATGAGAATCAAAACAGAACATGCAAAACGCCTAAACCAAATTGGTTTTGGATGATTGAAGAACATATATCAAGTTGTCATGATTCAAGGAGACTTACATGGGAATTATTCTTGGAAAAATGAATGCATTTATATGGGCAAAATATTGACATTCATAATAAATGAAAAATGAGCCACAGGCTGTCAGCATATTTCAAGGGTGAAAAACTCAGTATCTTAAATTTGCCAACCCTTGTAAAGGTCTAAAAAAAAAAGTCTCATTATTTTAAATAAAACTACTTATGTTACATAATCTAACAATTATCTAAGAGAACTTCAGTTTACCCTGAAAATGAAATTCTCCTTTCTTAAATATATATGTGCATATATATGTGACTAATAAAAATAGGTCATATTTTAGTGCCTTACATTTTATGAATCACTAATCATTCATCTGAAGGAAACTCTATAAAAAATGAAAACATTTGAACAAGAAGAATCTGGTTTAGTTTCTTTGCTGCGCCATTGATCAGAATTTCAAATCTTCCCCTCAGGTGATCCGGAAGGGAGAAGTGAGCTGTTGTTGGACGTGCACTCCCTGTAAAGAGAATGAGTATGCGTTTGATGAGTACACCTGCAAGGCGTGTCAGCTGGGGTCCTGGCCCACCGATGACCTGACAGGTACTTACGTCACAGTATCTGCACATTCCTCCGAAACCAACTCAGAAGTCATGCGGTCATGAAGAGGAAAGGGGCATGCCTCCACATAGCTTTCATTGAGCATAGTCTAGGGTTCAAAGACTTCCCTTGGAAACAGAAGCCTTCCCAAAGCAAGGCTCATCCTGGAAAGCTTTAGATTTCAGAGGAAGTTCTGCCTGATTTCCAACCTGACTCCCAAGCAGAACTCTTGGTTGTCTACTGGTTACACTTAGCCCATTCTCAGAACACCTTACACATTCCTCAGTAGACCATGAACTTCCTGTTAAGAGACAAACATACATCACATGTCCAAGAACAAAAGATTTTTTAAGCTAAAAATTGTATCTTTTTCTTTGTTTTTTTCTTTCTTTTTGAAACCTTAAGTTTCTCAGTAAACATTGTTGTGTTTAAGCAATGAGGCAAAGGCCTGCCCTTGTTTATTTATTTGAATTTGGTTTAATTTATGATCTTTATTTCAAAAACCACTATATGCCATAGTGTTCATCCCATACTCAACATTCATTTTCAATATTTCCAAAAGTAAACTGAAGTCCAAGTCCCCACAACCCTATTTCAACCTATCATCAATATAATCAATGTATATATTTGCCTAAAAATGAAATAAAGATACAGAAATTAATATTATCTCTCTGTCTTAAAGAAGCTCATAATTTAGTGCTAAAGTAAAAATATGCAAACATGATTAATACAATGAATATAAATGAAGATAACCATATCAAACAAACTGAATCAAATATAAAGACAAAGGTTGCAGGTACATTCTCATTTCTGGGTCTTAGACTTTGTGGAAACATAAAATCATATATGCATAAAAGTCATGAACATAAAAGCAGCACTGTGTAGGGAAAGACATAGGATCAGTGAGAAGGGGAGGAGGAAGAAAGGGGGTAATAAAAATAGAGATGGAATATGTTCAAAATGGACTGTATATTTGCTTGAAAATGGTCTTCCATATCTTAGTATAATTAAAAGAAGCCTAAAACAGTACTCCTGAAAGAACAACCACCTGGGATATGTCTAGTGGCTCCAGTATTAAGAGGGGTTTTAGCACAGAATTCCTAGAAGATAGGTCATAAGATCATCAGTGTTAAGTCCCTCCCTCATTGAATAAATGATTACCCATGGCCATTGTACCAGCTTACATCAAAGCCCTGATTAGAAAAATGCTGTGATCTGGAGCCCTTTGAGGCTTGCTCACGCTAAGACTTTTTATTAGTGAGTGATATTTATACAGACAATTTCTCTTTCTTAAAAGATTTAATGAAACATCCAAGTGCCTAGTGGTAGCATTGAGTCCTGTTTTTATCATTAGGCAAGCTTTCTGATGGTCGTAGGCATTCCAGAGTTGACCCAGTGCTGCGCATTAAATCAAAAGGAATTTTTTTGAGTAGATGAATTATAGTAGGTGTATACATGCACACAAAATTAAAATTGCCTACAAGAAAAACATATTATAATTACCTTTCTGTTAGTTTGGTATGGAACAGTAGTTGGTGATGTTTCCTTTCCATTGATTCATTATTTTTTCTAATTTCAAATTATATTACTGCTGAATTTTAAAACTCTTTTAACTCAATAATCTTGCATGTTTAGTCCCTTGTCCATGAATACAGTTCTCCATTGCACACACACACACACACACACTGACAAATCATGCAAAATAGGCAAAAGAATAGCAGATAAAATGAAAATATTAGAGAAATAATAGCGAAAAGGTAACTTAAAGTTGTGATCACAAAATATTTCTCTAGAAAAAAACTTATGTGATAAATAGTAGTTGCTAGCAAGTGGCAGGAAGAATGTCATTCCTGACCTAGAAGGCAGCACACATAGCAAGGTAAAAGATGTCAGAATATTGTCAGATTTCAGGAAAGTATGGAGCAAGATCTAATGCCTCATAGGAGAACATGCTAACCATTTCCGTGTTGGATTATCAGTAGAGAGGGCAACCGTTGCAAGAATTTCAGTGGATGCAGCAGTATGGTAAATGTTGTATTCTTATACAACATTCTCCTTGCTGTGGGTTGAGTAATTCAGGATAGATGGAAGGTAAAAATCAAGCAGACAGTTTGGGGAGAGACAGTGGGTAAAAATCAAGGAGGCAGATTGGACAATCATTGCTGCAGCAGACAAGGTGATTGGTTTTCTTTAACTAAACAATGCATTGGAATATCTGAGGTATAATTTGGTATAAAATCAACAATACACACAAAGAAATTGACATAGAATGTATTAAAGAAGACTGTTAAATTTCCTCCCTTAAACCCTAAAGGAATAAAGGCATTTGTTCATAAATATCTAGGTTTTAGTGTTAGATCAGAGCAATTTGACACGCCTTTTCAGATTATTAAATAAAGTCATTAATTTAAAAGGTTTTGGCTTTAATATATGCAAGAATATGTACCCTGAGCTGGAAATAAAAGATAAAATTAAGTTTCCAGGAAACTTAAAATATTGGCTAGAGAAAAGTTTGTTTAAAAAAGGTGACGCCACTGTGCAGTTCGTATTATAGGTGCAGAATAAACAGTATTATGAGCAACTGGAGAAAGTTTAAGCTTGAAATATAAGTCGCCATTTATAGGAAGGGTGATAATGATAATTCTGGAACTAAGTGATCTCTCCAGCATCATTAAGATCATTACCTAGAAATCATGCAGGAATGACTAATGCACTGCTTCCTTGTCTAATATAATAGACACATACAATTATTACACTCTTCAAAAAATGACCTTGTGCAAAGACAAATCCTCCACTGTTAATTCCTCTTTCTTCTTGCTCAGGTAACTTCTTGGATAAGTAGTATGCACTCACATTACCACACTTTCTCCCACTCTCCCTGCTGTTAGAAAGATCCCGGCAAAGACCTACGTCTACCATGATTTGGAACCACAAGGTTATTTATCATTCCTTATTTTACAAATGTTTCTGTTCAAGGAAGTGGGCTTGATGCTGGACATTTTGGAACATGTTACAACCCAGTTTTCTCTGTCCCACGTAAATGTCATTTCTGATTTTGCTTTATTTTATTTTGCCTGTTTGGGGCAGGAGATGTGGGCTGCTGTTGCCTGTTCCATATAATCTAGGCCATTAAACATGGAGGTTTCCCCAGTTTAGATGTTTGCTCCCTGTGGTTTTCCTGTTACAAATTTTCCCTCATAATGTGATCTACTTTGATCCTTAAATGTTTGCCAATGCCATTGGACTACAGACCTCATTCTTTTCCTGAAATTCAGATGTGGGAATATAACTTACAAGTGCGTTTTCTTCTTCAGTTTGAAGACAGAAAAGCCAGGCATTGACAAATCCACCCAAATCCTCACATGGGCTTATAAACCCTAAGGTGTTGTGTGTGTGTATGTGTGTGTGTGTGTGTGTGTGTGTGTGTGTGTGTGTGTGTATTCTCATTGAGGACAGCAAATAGTTATTTTTTTACCTAATAGTACCAGCAGTGAGAAGTATAAAAAGGCCCCCGCTCTACAAATATTGACATTCTAAATGTTGATAGATATAATAAATGGTTAGATATTAATATCAGAGATGAGCAGAGCAATGTGGAAATCCAGATCAATATAATAGCTAACAGCTGCAGCTGAAAATCCCTTCTTGAAGTGCGTGTATATATGAATCCAAGCAAAAAGAGTAGCTTCCTACATGAAAAATAGAAAAGTGTATTTGTGATGCTATAATGCCAGGACCAAGAAAAAACAGTGTTGAGAAGAGAGCTAGGACAGTTAAGCAAATACCAAGGCTTTTAGTCTTCTCTAAATCATGCTAAGTAAGATTAAAACCATTTATTTATTCAGTTATCTAGTAATCCACTCAATAAGAGCATATCTAGTGCCACCTCTGACCTAGATAAAGGGAAGGAAAATGTCTTTCCTTTCTGTCGACCATGGACATTGGGTGAAACCTCTGTGTCAAAAGAAAGATTAACAAGAGAAAGCATTATAGTGGTTCGACATAAGATGTAACTTTTGAGCCTTAGTTTTGCTTGTTTTTTATTCTCTTTAAGATAGAACTCTCTATGCTACCCAGATTGGTCTCCAAATCCTGGTCTCACCTAATTCCCTTGCTTAGGTTTCATGAAGAGCTGGACATCAAGACAGTACAGGTCTATGCTACCATACCAGTCTAATACTAACTTTGGAGAGACATAAAAACCTCCACAAAGCAATTTAGTCCTGAGAGAATAGTTGAAGCTGAGTGGTTATGTACCTGGGTTTAAAATAAATAAATACAAATAAAGAAGAATTATGGTAAACTATGGAAGGGAAGTCATGGCCCAAGTGTAGCAAGGCTTGCTTGTTCCACTTCCTCTCTGTACCCCTTTTCAAGGCAGAGGAGGATGTTCTAGTCCCACAGGTATGACCGTGGGAAAGGTCCTTCCACTAAAACATCTTATATCACCTGCTTCAGCGGAGATGATAAGGAAAGAGCAAGAAGTCCTTTATTGTCTGTGCTATTTCTCAAATTCAGTATGCCAAGGTACTGTATTGGGGTATATTATGTCATGAACCCTATCCCAGGCAATATTCTAAGTGCTAAAACATTTCTGTAAACTCACTAGGCAAAACACTCTGCCCTTCTCTCCTAGAAAATTGGTTTTTAACAAGGCCATTATCTCTAGGAATATCCAAAAATCAAATAAGAAAAGAAATACAATCCTGGAGGACCACATTATAAATATTATTTACACCATGACAATGTGATAATGGATAATGGATATTAATTTTAAGCATGAAATGGAAGGATGATGTGATGATATCATCTAGAAAAAGTAACATAGGAATTATAGAAAAGGTTCAGTAGCATTTGTAACGTGCCTTCATGGGACAGGGTATCATTTGAAATTAACATGGCAAGATGTTAATATTTTTCAAATCTAGATTTTTTTGTATTCATACTCTACACATTTAAGTTTTTTATTTGAAAACATTCCACAACATTTTCTTACATAATGTTGAAAAATAAATTTAAAAATAAATGACTGAAATATAAATGCTAAGAAAACTGCAGTAACAGGTTTTACAGCAATCAATGTTAATCTATTGGTGTATGGGCTAAAATAATGTAGCAGGCATAAAAATCAATGAAGAAATTTGATTGAGAATTAACATTGTTAAAATTGGGTAATTGTTCTCTAATAAGAAAAAAGTCAGTGCAATAATGGTCTACTTTGAGATGGAAAGGAAAAGCGGCAAAAGGTGGCAATCTGCGTGCCGCAGTAAGAATTTTCTACAGCTTCTCTTTGCCAGAAACTGGGCCCTGCTTCACTATTTCTTGCCACTGTAAAAGCTTCCGTGTGTGTGTGTGTGTGTGTGTGTGTGTGTGTGTGTGTGTGTGTGTGTGTGTGTGTGTATTCTGCTAAAGAATTTAAGTTGAGCCGGGCGATGGTGGCGCACGCCTTTAATCCCAGCACTCGGGAGGCAGAGGCA
>NC_022023.1:9642674-9657191 GCF_000317375.1 Microtus ochrogaster
AAAAAAAAAAAAAAAAAAGAATTTAAGTTGACTTGCAAGTAGCAAGAGTCTCATCTTCCCTTCCAAGGCTGCAAATTTGTTTCCTGTTGAATGTGTCAGGGGCTGGCACCCTCCAATAAACCCATTGAAAGTCCAAGGTAAAATCAACCTGGCTTTTACGCAGGAAGCAGTGGCAAGCCTGTGACAGGAAGCTGGAATGGCTTCCTGCTTCTCACCCACAAAGAGCAGCACTTCAGGTGCCTGCAGAGCAGCGGAAATGGAATGAAGGTGCACGTGTCAAGAGGGACATTCGCTAACAAGTCTTCTGGTTCCTTGAGTGATTGAATTGCCTGAGAGTTTGGAAACAGAATTTTCAGCTAAGGAGTAAAAGTTGGTGGAGTGAAACAAAGAGTTCAGAAGGGATCTGGAGGAAGAGCTCCCAGGGTTGTGAGCTGCGGCGGTCTCTGAACTCCAGAACGGGAGTTACACTTTGCAAATGTTTGTTTAATACGTGTTTCTCCTTCAGTCTATTTTATGGGACTTTTTATGCCGTTGAAAGTGTAAACTCACTTAATAAAAGCATGTGAGATTGTCTGGCATTGCTAACAGTTGTATCTTAAGTATTTTCTGTTTCAATCCTACGACATAGATACTAGTTTTACAACTGAGATATCTAAGATTCAGGAAAATTGTGTACATTACTTAGTACTACAAACCTCAAGGAAAGCCAAGCCCAGGGGGCGATGCTATGCTACTCCCCTTCTGCTGCGGCATCTCTTTTCAGTTCCATATTTCCAGGAAATCATAATGAAAAAAGAATTTAGATTCAAATTTGTCACAATATTAATTATATCCAGGATATTCTGGTATTTTTCACTCTAAATGTGATTAAAGCAGGCTATTTGATTTTCATAATTAAATTTAGACACAGAAATGGGGAATTCTTGCCATTTATAAATAATCTGTGTTTCTGAGAATTGTGTGTGAATTTAGACAGGTATGTTTATCCTTGTCTATCTATAGCAACATTTGCATTAACCATTGAACAGGATTTTAGGACGGTGCTGTCTAGCTGCTGACTTCTAGTTTCTGTGGCGGTCTAACCAGAACCAAGCATCTGGCTTCCCTGTCATTCATTCAGTTTACAAACTAATGTTTTTCACGCAGTGCTGAATTCTATGACCTTAAAATAAAAGGTGGACGAACCTTCCCTTGTTGAAGACTCACAAGTCCACAGAAGAAGCCTGACTTAAGTATTCACCTTGGGATTATAGACGTGACGTATACAATAACTGAGCCACATAGCAGGTGCAATAGTGGCACAGAAGACAAAATTATCCATTAGCAAATATGTATAGATGAGTTGTCCAGACTCAGTACTTGTCACACGTGGTGATGGATGCAAATTTCCTACTCTTGAATATTCCAGAATCTGGCCAGATAGACATGTATAGAGTCTGGTTAGATATTCATGCAAATAAGGAGGCGTTGAATATATCAAGTTTTCCTCCTCTACAATAGAAATTGATTTAGCTACCATCAAATAAAAGAAGGATATAAAAAAACGGGGCATATAAAATGAAAGGAAGGAACGACAGTGGAAGAGGAATAGCACTCGAGGAACCATTGATCACCAAAGACTATCAATAAGAGATATCTGATCAAGTCTTGAAAGTTTGAAGGGTCTTCTTCCCCCCCCCCCCCCGGTTTTTCGAGACAGGGTTTCTCTGTAGCTTTGGTTCCTGTCCTGGAACTAGCTTTGTAGACCAGGCTGGTCTCGAACTCACAGAGATCCACCTGTCTCTGCCTCCCGAGTGCTGGGATTACAGGTGTGCACCACCACCACCAGGCAGAGGGAATGAGTTCTTGACCAAGGGGAAATTAAGCTGAAAAAGCTGAAGGGGCCTCCCACAGAGAGGGGACTCTGGGGGGCCCAAACCACACCCAAACATCTGTTTTACAGAGAGAGCCTGTGTTAAGCAGGGAAGACAAGTTAAAAGCAGCTGCTTTCTGACTCAGGCAGAAAACAGTAGCAAATGACCTTGCAGGGGTTATTCTACAGAGGAGAAAAAGGGGAGGTCTGTGTTGAAATGGGCTAGGATGTGGTAGGAAAAGGGATAGGGGCCCAGGAAGAAGGGAAAGGGAACAAGGGAAAAGGGTACAGAGATATTTGTCCTGGAGGGACAAAAGGACTGCCTCTGGACAGAGAGGCGACAGACACATAGGCAAAAGGTGATTTAGGGAGATAAAGGGGAAAACCTGTGTTAGGATGAGGTGTTTAATCTTAACTGGGCATGTTCATTAGGTGAAACAAAGAGGGCTTTTGATTCCAGGACTTTCGTAGTCAGTGACCAAATAAGGGAATAGTCCTTAGTGGCTAGCTTTAGGAAGGTAATCTGTTCTTAGCAAGACAGAGGAAATTAGAGAAAGGACAAGGCCTGCCAGAAACACAAGCTCCAGTGATTCCCTGAGACAATCTGATTCTCTGGTGACTGTGTCTGTGCTGTAGCGGGAGCCCTCTGCCTGTTTCCACAGTCTGCCTGTTTGGTTTACATCTTTTCTACTCATCCCATGGAGTTCTTTTCAAACGCTCTGCATTTCTTCTCCTATCTCTGTCTCCTTAACTAAAAATTGATTAAAAAAAAAAAACAAAACCAATGCCCCATACCTCATAATAATGTTTTATCAAACATATTAACACCCATAAAGCACTCAGCCCAGTGCCTGGCACTGTAATAACAAAGCTGAGTATTTGGAGAGTCCTCTAAAGGAACAAATGACCTCCTCTATAAACCCATAGTGTGGACCCACCATTGTAAGTGGAGTTCATGCTCAGTAATGAGTATTGAATTCAGAACCAAGTGGAAGGCTCCAACTGCACTGCATGAATGATTTTTCATCGTTTATTGGTTAGGAAAAAGAATTCATCTTTCCCCTCGTGCATCTTTCTTATGTGTATTGGGGAGGTGATCCCATATTTTCTTTCTGTAATAAAAACCCAAACATATTAATTAGTTAAATCATACAGTAGCTCACTTGGGAAGTTCTTACAAGATTGTATTACTTAAAAATTAGAAGTCAGTAGTCTTGGGGAGAAAAGCAGGAGGAAACATTTGTGTAAGAACATGCGTATGATTTTACAAACAGCCTTAAGAAAAGTAGCATGAGCTGAGGCTCCAGAAAATCTCAGCATGTCTCAAACTGGAGGAAAATCTAGGGTATGTGGATATAAGGAAGACAGTAGCTTAGAAAGCAAGTCAGAAAGCCTTTGAACACCAGTAAGGAAAACCAGCTGGACAAAACTGCTTCTCAAGAATCTCTGCAAACACAGGAAACTTGATCACCACCAAGTTTTTTTTTTTTTATTTAGAAAACATAAATAAAAATTAGCAGTAAAGCCTTCTTACAGCTATGATATGTGTCAAATTCAGGGACTGCTTTAAAGTGAAGTCTTTGATGTGTGCTTTTAATGAAATATTAAAATAGCTCAAAACATTGTATAGATTCAGTTCTATGAATCTTTGAATAGATTCAGTTCTGTTTCCTTTGTCTTTTCTGGGTCATCGTATTTATCCGTGAGTATTTCTGTAATGGTTTCCACAGATTCAAATGCTCATGATAGCTAAGGAAATGCCTTATTGTACACACTTTCTGTGTGGAGGCACAAACACATAGAATAAAATGCTCCTGTAACTCAAACTGAAAATGTAAAACACATCTCTTATTTCTAACTTGATCCCTTCTCTGATAGGTCAACCATCTACCTATTCAGTTGTCAGTTTTATACAAGGCCCTGTCCTTGGAACTACCCATAATGCAATTACAAAGAAATTGTTTCTGTCCTTATTTTGCTCAGCCTACCTATGACACAGTCCAGCAAACATTGACACAGGCCAGAGAGAGCTATGATCTCATGGAAGGAACATGACACTCAGGCTCAGGGAAAAGTCATTCTGTGAGAGGATCTACAAAATGGAAGAACAATGTGATGAGAATTGAGGGGAAAGTGGAGAGGGAGAGCAGTGTCTTAGCTGTACTTATTATTTCCATCCACAAGCTGTGTCTTTCCAAACTTCTACAGCAGTGCGACCCAAGTCACAGTTCTCAAAGCTGCTCCCTGAAATCGTGGTCTGGGATAAGCCTTCCCATCAGTATTCTGCAGTGCTGTTACATTATTACTTAGGTTTTTTACTATAAAATAAATCTTAGTGTAACAGTTCATATCTCCCTATAAAATACAGCAATAAAAACATCAACAAAACTATCTTTGAATAGTCAGATATTCAAAAGAGTTTTATTAAAGGAATCTAAAATAAAAGGTGTGCAATAAACTATGATGGGTATGAAATTCTGTTGTAGGAGGCTGCTTGTTTATTCCCAGCTGATCAGATCATAAAAAAACTACACAAAAACTATATTATTTACAATACTGTTTGGCCAATAGCTTAAGCATATTCCTGGCTAACTCATATCTTAATTTAACCCATCTCCACTAATCTGTATATGGGCATAAGGCTGTGGCTTACTAGGTAAAGTTCCAGTGTCTGTCTCCAGCAGGGCTACATGGTTTCTCTCTGTCTCCGCCTTCTTTCTCCCAGCACTCAATTTAGTCTTCCCCACCTAGCTCTGCTCTACCCTATCATAGGCCCAAAACAGCTTCTTTATTAACCAATAGTATTCACGGCATACAGAGGGAAATCCCACATCAAAATTCTTCAGTGATGAATGACCATGAAGCTACTGCCGCAACATGAGGAAGGTGTCACAAGTGTGTTGTAGGTGTCCTATGCTAAAAAATTTTAGGGAGAAAAGAAGAAAGATTAACTACCCCACATCTCTGGCCAGACACCCTCAGGATACACACACCATAGAGAGACCCTACAGTAGAGCTTGGAACAATGAGAGCCCTTAGAAAGGGCATGAGTTGATGCCAAAATGACAGCCATCAAGCAAGTATGTGGCCCCCACTACCCCTGCTTTTTACAGTGTAGACATTCTCAATTTATTGTGATTTATTTTTACTGAGTAGCCTCAGATTATCCTTTTGAGGATTAGATGATAAAGTTGCCTCCTCGATGGATTTAAAACAAGTAAACAAGTAAATAAATGACTAACATGAAGGTTATGATTTCAGTTTTAGCATGTCAATATATCTTATTATTTATGCCCACTCACCTCCTGTGAACTAGAGATAATGATACTTACCTGACTTATTTATTATGAAAACCTCATACAATTTCGGGACTAGGATCTGGCATTTCCTGACACTCAAAAACAGAGTCAGTTCTCTCTGGCTTTCATTCAGACATGAAGAGAATAAACCCTCCTTCTGATTGGAGTAGTTACTAATAAAATCATCCCGACATTTTAGGTAGAGATTACAATTATATTTGGGGCCTTCTTTTTTAGTAGTATTCATTTATAGAAACATTATTATTTGTGGCAGGAAATAGCCCTTATGTGGAGGTTAAAGGACAGCTTGTGGGAATTGCTTCTCTCCTTCTGTAGTACGAGGCCTGAAGACTGACCTCAGTTCCTCAGACTTGTGTCAAGCTGCCCTAGCCCCTAAGTCTTTTGCCAGGATTATGGCATGTTTTGCTTCCTGCTAAAATAATGTTTAAATCTATGAGGTACTGTGCCATTGCTGAACAGGACTTGGGGGCTTGGAGGTTGTTTAATATTTTAAAGTGTTGCAATTAACAGACTTTCATAGGAAGAATGGATCCAAACTGCATAAGTGGATGGTATTTGTTATTGATTAACTTCTAGACTAAGGATGTGACTCATTGGGTAGGAACACTTGCCAGGTATGTATGAGACTCTGAGTTAAAATACCCGGGACAAACTCAAGAAACTAGGAATGACTTCATATGCTTGTAACTCCCACAGTGAGGATGTAGAAGGCAAATGAACTTAGAAGATGACTGGCCAGCCAGCCTAACTACCTAATTAAAAGGCCCAGCAAGATTCAGCTGCTCAGCTCAGTGAGAGAATAGTCTCATGAGAATAAGGCAGAGGGGAACACACTTTAAGTCTTCTTCTGGGCTCCATATACTTACACATAAGTGTGGGTACTCCTACATTTACAAATGCATACACTACAATTATATACATCATCATGCATGCACACACACACACACACACACACACACACATACTTATATTTACTTTGGAAGTCACAAAAATTATGTTAAAGGATCTGTTAATGATTATTGATAATACAAATATGTTTTCCAGCGGAAGCAGTTTTGCAAAGTGTGCAGATGACGTCAGGCATACAGCTCTGTAGAGCCTATAGTACTAAGGGTGAACTAGCTGAAACCTGAAACACTAATACATGAGGCAAGAAGGGTAGATGTACAAGAAAGAAGAATCAATCATTTCACTTTTTCAATTGTCTTTTGTGTTTGTATTTATTAAAAAATAATTTAAAAATCTTCCTTTCTTTTCATGTACTTCTGCATGCCTCAAAACACCTTAGATAACTCCGAAATAGTTTGCAGCTTTGTCTACAGCCTGATTTCATCGGGATTTCATCTATCCGTCAAAGCCAGCTTGATATGCAGTCACTGAAATCGGTCCATGCCATTCCTCTACGCTATTTACAATAGTAACTTCTGGTCCACTAGAGACTCTGTGACCCGCAGGTTAGCCCACCTGCCTGCTGTGCAGCCTCATCCGAGGCTGTGCATCACTCTCTCGCACTGTAGTATCCTCTCTTTTCCCCTTTTCTCACAGATAACCTGTGCTCCCCAAATATACCCTGTTTCATGTTCTGTCACATAGCACTTGCTAGTTCCTATAGGAATCTTTGGTTGCTCCTGGCTAAGAATAAAGCCATGGCACGTCTCCGTAGATTTATCCCAGGTGAAAGTAATTATTTTAAAGAGGCCAAACAATTTTTTTTTTGATAACAGGAAAAGTGAATATCATCACTTCATTTCAGAATGCAAGAGAGTTCGTATCAAACAGCATATATTTAACAATATTAATTTTTCTGAACGAATCACTGAAGGAATAAATTATATGAGAGACTGATATTAGAAAGGTAAATGAGAATCAGATTGAAGCAATAGAAAGCAGTTGCTAATAAACTGGGAACTTGTAAGCCAAATCAATTTCTCTCCTTCTTTTTCGATATGTGTCTGTGTGTCTGCAGGTTGTGATTTGATCCCGGTACAGTATCTTCGCTGGGGTGACCCTGAGCCCATCGCAGCTGTGGTGTTTGCCTGCCTCGGCCTGCTGGCCACCCTGTTCGTTACTGTGGTCTTCGTCATTTATCGGGATACTCCGGTGGTCAAGTCCTCCAGCCGGGAGCTCTGCTACATTATCCTTGCGGGCATCTGCCTAGGCTACTTATGTACTTTCTGCCTCATTGCGAAGCCCAAGCAGATTTACTGCTATCTCCAGAGAATTGGCATCGGTCTCTCTCCGGCCATGAGCTACTCAGCACTCGTAACCAAGACCAACCGCATTGCAAGGATCCTAGCAGGCAGCAAGAAGAAGATCTGTACCAAGAAACCCAGATTCATGAGTGCCTGTGCTCAGTTAGTGATTGCCTTCATTCTCATCTGCATCCAGCTGGGCATTATCGTGGCCCTGTTTATCATGGAGCCTCCGGATATAATGCATGACTACCCAAGCATTCGAGAGGTCTACTTGATTTGTAACACCACCAATCTTGGCGTGGTCACTCCTCTTGGATACAATGGATTGTTGATTTTGAGCTGCACGTTCTATGCTTTCAAGACCAGAAATGTCCCAGCCAACTTTAATGAGGCCAAGTATATTGCCTTCACCATGTACACAACCTGCATCATATGGCTGGCCTTCGTGCCTATCTACTTTGGCAGCAACTACAAAATCATCACCATGTGTTTCTCCGTCAGCCTCAGTGCCACGGTGGCTCTGGGCTGCATGTTTGTGCCGAAAGTGTACATCATCCTAGCCAAACCGGAGAGAAACGTGCGCAGCGCCTTTACAACCTCTACGGTGGTGCGTATGCACGTAGGTGATGGCAAGTCATCCTCCGCCGCCAGCAGATCCAGCAGCCTAGTCAACCTGTGGAAGAGAAGGGGCTCCTCTGGGGAAACCCTAAGGTAACAGTTGTGAGGGAGTAGCAGGGCTTGGCTGCTAGGGAAACAGCTGCATTTGCTTTGTGGTCTTTCAATAGAGGATCTCTGCATGACTCA
Organism: Microtus ochrogaster; assembly: GCF_000317375.1. Classification (NCBI taxonomy): domain Eukaryota; kingdom Metazoa; phylum Chordata; class Mammalia; order Rodentia; family Cricetidae; genus Microtus; species Microtus ochrogaster. The sequence goes on from NC_022023.1 coordinate 9,650,846, forward strand.
AGCTTCAGCAGGCAGGGTGCTCTAGGGTTTGAAACTTTTCTGAGTGTTTATTGTAGGACTGATTGAGTATTGTCAAATTATATAAGCTGAGGCTAGAAGCACAGACACCAAGATGACTAATAAAAGAGTTACATCATAAGGCACGTTAGTTCAGAAGAGCAAGGAGAACAGAGGTAAGCTATATTTTAGATGTAATGGGCAAGTTAAACTCTGTATGGAGATGTTTTAATAATCTAAATGGGCAAAACAACCCAGTGCCTCTGCATACAATTCTACTAAGTACTTTAGTTCCCCAGTTCTTTATTGCCTAGCGTCCCATTCCGCCCCAGATTTAATATCGTAAACAGCAGTTAATAAGTGCTTTCAGTCTTCAAATGATCTGGTGCAACAGCCAATGCGTGAGTGAAGTTGAGTGTTACCCCTATCACTGTTTCCATAGATTCAAAATAGCGATCATGAATCTTGAGAACAAATTCTAAGATAGTGAAGGGCTACACAGATTGATGATGGTTGGAAATAAGGAGGTACCGTTCCATAGATCTATGGATTACAAATAAAGATTTATTCTATTTAGGATGTACCTATCAGAAAGCTGATCAAAGCATCTCTGCTGAATTTTGATAGTCTTCCTTAAAACTGTATAAGTAAACGTAAGCTGAATAACTTTCAATTGAAAAGTGTCTTTCAAAATGAAGTCAAATATCTAAATGATATTGCTTGAATCATTCTCATATACTATGGCCTAGCTCAGCTGGAAGCCTTTCCTGTCATCCCTCCTTATTTAAAGCACTAATGATGATGAATATGGAATGTCTGCTCAGGTTTGGAATGGACCGATAAGATCCTTGGAGACATTTAGACCTAAAGTCTAATCTGTTGGAGTTATTAACTTGTACCCCTACCTCACTAAATTATTTTCTCATTACTTTCCATTTCTCATCTCTTCCCATGTAGGTTGTGTAAGACACTTGACAAACTAAGTTGTATCATTTTTTTTTCTTCAACAAATGCCGGAGAGTCTTGGTTTCTATCTAGAAGGCCTTCCATATATCTAACCTGCTCACATTTCCCCCCATGCCTCTGACACCTCTATTAAAACACCCCTGAAACTTCTGCAAAATCAGCTTTTCAGATTGCCTACGACATTTATTTTTTTCAGACATTTCTTTCATAAGCCATCTTTTACAAATAAAAACTTTGCAGGGAAAAATGATTTATAAGACAGGCAAGCTGGCACAGGAAGGCAATTGTTCTCCTAGGTCTGAGTACCAAGAATCCAACAGGGAAGGCTCCTTAGAAAGAAATCATCGAGTGATAGCAAAGAATGCTATGCAACCAGCTTTTTCTCCATTTCAGTGCTGATATTGGCATCTCCTCTCTGTACCTTATTAATTTCAAGTGACTAATTGGAATCTTGTAGCATTGACTGTAGGAAATGGAAACACATAGTAGGCGCTTTAGTCAAAGTAACATATTGTTATAATAGGGCTGTTGGGCAGCCCTGGAACTACATGCTAGCAGCACAAATTGTTCAGTTGTATAACCTGTGCCAGTTTTTCCTAGCCTCTCTAGGCTCAGTCCCCCACCCGCATGCATGGAGATTGTGAAGTACAGATGTTTACTCAGTTTGAGGACCACATAACATACTCACATAGGGTATACTACACAATAAGCACTTCTTAAGAACCATTATTTTAACGAACTAGGTTCTCAATTGCCAGTATTCCTCAATACCTGAAAGACAGCTATATACAGAAATAGAATGATATCAACAGTTAAGAGAGCATCCGAAGTGCAGTGCACGTTTAGGAAGACACTGCTCACGCAGTCTGCTCTTTCTAGGTTTCCCTCTTGGCATCATGCCAGATTGTTTTAGCACATCTTGTTTCATACTTTAGTTAGAGAAAACTTCCTGCAAGTGGAAACCTCATCTACCTCTCTGTAGATCTTTCTTTCCTTAGTGCCTGGCTGGACTCACAGCGGTGTGTCACACATAGGAACAGATCATTAGCCTAAATAAATTTAGAAGGTAGTAAGGTGCTGGGGCTTAGCTTCTGTTTGTCTTACACTGTGCATGATATTTTGCAGTGATCATGAGATTAAACGTGCACAGTTCTGTGATACAAATGTCACTCACAGTCTGTTACCATCAGTCTCAAATCAAGAAGCAGGTGGATTGTTAATCACAGATCTTGATATACTGATACTGTTTCTCTATGATATTTTGCTAATATTTTTAACTATCCTATAATCAACTTATATTTTTTAAGTGATTGGAGATAGGATTTTGTGGCAATATGTTAACTTGAATTCCATTTGTTCATTGAATTGAATCTATAAGTCAGTACAATTAGGTGTGTTACAATGTCAAAAAAAAAAAAGATAAAGAAGGACTTTGGTAACGATTGTTGCTTTATGCAACCTTAAAGAAAACCCTGTCCGTGTAATTATAGCTGAGATAGGCTACGATCTGATTATAGAATGATTTTCTTGCTGTCACCAAATAGGATATGTGAGCTGGCATATGCTGTGGATGTGGAGGAAAAGAAGTCAGAGAAAGTTGTCATCTTCTTGCAGTGCATTTCATCCCGCTGCTCTTTTCAAACTGTAATCCTCAGGGAGGGATGTGACCTAAAATTCTTTTCCTCTTTTCTTCCCACCTGATCCTAAACTAAAATATTGCTCCTCTTTGATACAGAATCAAATGCTCAAAGTACTAACGTACTATTTTTTACATCGTAAGACACAACTCTATGAATTTACCTCTTCTTCAAATCCCAACTTTGAAAAGGTCAGTATGTATCACACTGTCACACTGGAGTTCAGATGAGAACAAAGGAAGGAGGTGCCTCTAATGTTTTCATTTACATTATTTCTATTGTTTCTACTTTTCAGAGATTGAGTTCTGGCCTTGTGCTATTGAGCTCAGCTCACATGTTGGGGTTTAGGAAGGTCTCCAGTAGGTTACTAAAATCCAAAAAAATCAGGTCTTTAGGAATAAGCAGCTCCTATCTTGGCCCTACCTTCCTCTGCACCATTCCTCCTGGTTCTGGAGACATCAACTGCTACTAGCCAATGTTGGGGTCTGAGTAATGTTTCTCTATGTGATCTCTTCATTTATCCCTTCATCACACATCATCCAATCAGAACGGCAATGAATGCCTCTCTATTCTAAAGAGAATGATAATTGCATACCATAGAGCAAAGAATGTTGTAACAATTCGAAGGTTTCAATGACTGTTTCCAACCATTGATATACCCACTTCGGGGAAGGAGCAGAGACATTGACCTTATATGTTCAGCAGCATCCCACAAGGATCCATGCCTCCGTTTAAATATAGCAATATCGACTTGAATGAGCTATTTTAGTCTATTTCATAAGCTATGAAATAGTACATAACATAATCCTGATTTTAAAGAATGAGGTTCTATATTAATGTTTAGTAACAACACATAGAAAGCAGTCAATAAATACAAAAGCATTTTAGAACTGGGTTTGATTGCAACAACCCATTTTTAGGTACCCATAAAGTGGTTCTACTTGTTAGAAATCAAATTTGCCAGAATCCTGTATAAAATGGTCTTTATGTCTCATTAAGCAAAATGGACCCAAATATCTACCATAAAGTGATAATATAGCTTATTGTCTGCAAGGGAATTGGATAGGAGAAGTGTGTAGCTGTTTTCACTGCATAAACAGATGAATTTTGTCTGAGACAGAAAGTGGTACTATACGGTAGTGAGGATGGTTGGAGTAATATAAAACAATAAGGTAGGGGTGGTGAAGAAGCACAGGGACAATTTAATGTATAAATCAGTGAAGTCTTCAGCTATTACCCGTTTGCTATGTTCTGTCCACTTTACAGATTTTTTTATATTATTCATCTAACATTGATAGTTTTCCTGAAATGGGGCAAATATCAGCACTCATCTTTCCCAATTTTTTTTTTTTTTTGGTTTTTTGAGACAGGGTTTCTCTGTGGCTTTGGAGCCTGTCCTGGAACTAGCTCTGTAGACCAGGCTGGTCTCGAACTCACAGAGATCCGCCTGCCTCTGCCTCCCGAGTGCTGGGATTAAAGGCGTGCGCCACCACCGCCCGGCTTTCCCAATTTTTGAATTAAGGAACTTGAGGCTGAGCATCATTTAAAGGCTCCTCCTTCACCCCTAAGCTTGGATGTGATGGAGAGGTTTTTAATTTGGGTCTCAGCTTGTGTTCACAAGAGTTGAACATTTCCCAGTGAAGTCTTTGTAAAATATCTCATGAAATTTTCTTTGGAAAACAAATTATTAGCCTATCAAACAATGCTTGAAAAAAACTCTATTCTTTGGTTAGAGACAAATGCTGTCAAATATTGTACTATAAAATCCAGCTGTTCATTAATTAACTCTTCCCAATCATTTCCTACTTGAACTGTAAAAGCCTGTTTATGGAAGCAACCCTTATACACTTAAAGTCATTTGATTTGATTTATAAATCTCTCCAGTATATTGTTGCAGAGCATCTGTAATTGATATGTCAAAGTGTTGAATGATAGCAAGACATGACAGATGAAGCTGGTCATGTAAGAGAAACCTCCTCAGTATCTGTGATATCTGAGACAGATAGAGCAAATGGTTAAACTTTTGGTAAAAGGGTAAGTTTCTGGACACTGTTTTATATCAAGAAAATATCTATTTTCTTAGAAGAAAGAGTGAGAAAAATTAACTTTGAAAGAAATTGATAGGAGAAAGGAAAGTATCTTATAGATTTACTCTGCGGTAACCCCATTTCAAAAGGCCTATGCAAGACAGAATCAGTTTGATCTTCATTGTGTTCTAAGATGGAACAGCTGTCTGCAAACTACTGGCAGATGCTAAAGACGCAGGCAAAGTCATCTAAGAAGATGCTTTGTCCCTACACTGGGATTTCTTGCTTTTAATGCATGAGAGCTCTTGAATCTTGATGAGTAAACTTAAAATTAACTGGCACACATTAGTAAAAATGCAGAAAAGGGGGGGCCTTTCAGACAACATGTGTCAGGAACACATTTGATGAGAGAAGTAACATTTCTATATATGAACATATATTAGAAATATCACAGAGAAAACACCTGCAGTAATGTATTCTAAATGAAACCTGCTAGCCTCTCCTAGGAAGGTCAAAAAGAAAACTGACTTGTAGAAGATAATTTGATAAATTCAAAGGGACAAATATCACATTTTCACTCATATGAAGAAGTCATAAGAAACATACAAGACATGTATAAGCACATGCACACACACATATGTCTGAATATGGTTACAAAGTATCTGTGGTTTATGTCAAAACATTGACTATTAACCAAAACATCAATAGAGAAGGGGGGAGTTAAATAGTGTGGGTGCAGTTAAATTAGGAAGAAGACTACTTAGCGGAGGAAGATACTTATTAGGAGGAGGAAGACCGAACAGAAGAGGGAACTGGATGGTCTGAATAGGAGTAAAGTATATGGTCTTCATACCTGAAGATGTCATAATGAAACTGACTTTTAAAAAAAGAGATAATTTTTAAAAAAGAAAAATTAAAAAAAAAAAAAAAAAAAAAAAAAAAAAAGACACACAGTCTAGACACAGCAATTAGGTAGGACCACAATTTCCATTTAAAATGGAATATTTGAAATATTCAAGTCATTGGACACTGGAGTTGAGAATACACACAGAACACTTACTCCTCTGTCAGAGCTGTCAAAAGATCAATATAATTTGTGGGTTTTTAAATAAGCACTTCTCACTCGATTTCTTTATGTACATGAGAGTTTATTTTAAAAGACTCAGAAAACGTGTGTCAGCCGGTGAATTAAACAGAGGCAGCAGCTTATGAGACTTTCTGCATCCATCTTACTCTCTGGAAAAGTTCTAAGATACATGCAGGGCTAAACACACAAACATAAAATCGGCATAGGAACCCTGCTGAAGAGAAACAGTCTGCAAAGAGGGAAATCTTACCTGTTCGAATTTCTTCCTGATCAGTTCCGTTCACATAATCCTGACTCACAAGGGAAGCGAAGCAAGCCTGTGTGAGCAAAGCACAACAAATGTTATTTACACAATGAGCTATTACCTATGAACAAGAAATCACCCTCTGCTGAGCCAGTCAATGAGTGCACACGTTCTGAGTTTGTACCTGTAAACACTTGGTAAAATAAATTTCAACTAGTTTGGCAACTGAGAGAGCAGTATTTGCTGGCACCATCACAGGGTCTCACTCCTACCACCTGACTGCCCCTCACTCTTATTCCACACCTGGACACCTTTCAACCCCATCGCAGTCACGTTGGCTGAGCCTTACATGAACTGCGTACATTCACTATCTCAAGAAGTCTGTCTC
>NC_022023.1:9657291-9695844 GCF_000317375.1 Microtus ochrogaster
ATAAATAAATAAAGAGATAATTTAACAAACTCAGTAAGGCAGTGCCATGTTTTTTTTTACTCAGATGCATGTTCTTGTTCATGCTCAGAATTTACAACACTTCCACATCTGTATAACATGAAACATGGAACGTGAAGGGATGTCAGGGTACAGTTGATCGAGTGAACCAATGAAAGCAGAAGGAGGATCTAGAGAAGGAATTGAAGGAATAGATATCAGTGAAGCACACAGCATTCACAAGTGAATTTACAGTGAGTTCATTCATAATGAAACCTCTTGTTTTTTTCTTAAAGGATAATTTGACAAAACTTAGTAGCACATCTAAACAACCTTGTGAGTATACAGGCACACAAAGTGATTTAGTGCATGCAAAAAACAGCAACTGAATCAAACTTGCCAATTCCCCAATTTCTTCTCAGCTTGGAAAATTGTTTAAAAGTAAGACAAATGACATACTACAGTTTTACATCTTTAAATGTCCTTTACTTTTATGAGTAAATTATTTACAGTCAGTGACAAGGAGTCAAGGGGAACCAGCTGGCACCTTTGGTTGTAGAGTGGGAATTCCTTGGAGCTCTGAGCACCTAGGAAGGAGAAAATCTCATTCTAACTGGTGCAGCACTTTCTGGGAATTGAAGCTGGCTTTCCCTAGAGCCCTAAGGGAAAGGCCCTCAGTCAGTCATTCAACTCACCAAAATAGCACAGAGAGAGTCTTATTTAAATGGGGATGAGTCACTATATGTGGTTTTTTTTGTTGCTATTTTTTAATAGAAACATGCTATTTATGCCATCAATGTATAGAGGTCCCTGTGATTAACCTTTTGTTTCTAGACTCTAATTTCTTAGGTGACATGGTGCAGCATCAAATCCTTGTCAAGGGGATAATGCCAGGCTTCCATTTAAGTCCTTCACTTCAGCTGCAAATTGACAAACAAATGCAAAACCAGTTCCGATCCAAATAAATCATGAAAGCTGTTAAGTCTGAAGTTCTAGGTCTATGAGACTCTGAAGTTCCAGGGACATAGGGTTGAGGTTCTAAGATTCAGTGAGCCTTTCATGGCTTAATTAGTAGAAGGGAAAAACCCTCCCTAGGGATTATGGTCAAGTTGCAGTATTATTAGTATTGTTGCTGCTAACTTAATTTTAGAAACTATCACTTTCCACTTTTGTTTTAATTAACTAATTAACTTTGCTTTGATTAACATTGTTATGAGAGCTTACTTAGGCTTTCTACTAAACCAATTACTATCTCATGCTTATCCATTGACCAAATTAAAACATGCCTGGGATTCCATTACACTCCAGACATTATCAGAGCATAAATGGTTCCAATTGTTTAGAGTCTGCTAAGGGGTTCTTACTCTGTGTGGAAAGATATGCGTGCTATTCTATCTTTATAGTCTTTGGCTGTTCTGTCTCTCTGGATCCTTTGATTTTCCTAGGTAAAGATTCCTTTACAAAACTCGATCCAATTAAATCATGTCACATAGTTTTCCCCATCTGGAGTCTTAGAATATTTATGTATTTTGCACACGTTCTTAGCATCTGTTTGTCTTACTTATTCATGTATTTACTAAGACCTAAACATTGCCAGGATCTGAGCTAGATTCTATAGGCATAAACAAGTTGCTTAGTACATACACACAATCTTTTCACGTCTATTCAATGCTGTCTTGAATACATTTATATTTTCCTCAGTGCCTGACCCATAGCAATACTCAAAAGAGTATGCAGATAGGATGGGTTGATCATGAATCTATTAAGCAGCAGATTTCAGGGCTCATACAGCATACAGCATTCACATGGGAGGATTCATAATGAAAAAAAAAACAGTACAAAACAAAGCAAAAGGATGATCTGAAAAAAACCAGACAGCGCATCTGTGCAGCCTTTATGTACACATACACAGGAAGTGATTTAATGCAGGAGAAGGACAGCAGCTGAACCAAATATGCCCAATTTCCAAACTTCTCCAGTTGGGAAAATTTTTTAAAGTAAAGCTTTATTTCCAGCACAGAAAAGAAAATCTATTCACTCGGTTGGCCTCACTGCCCAGATTTTATCTAACAACACTTAGTCCTTAAAAAAGGTAAGAAGCATCTCAAAAATCACACTTCAATTGAGTACCTACTCTGCAGCCATAATCCTTTCACATCCTGAGGATTCAGAGATCAAAGCAAACTAAACAAAGCAAACAGAGAAACAAGACTGGCATCTTTGGGTTTATCTTAATCTCTTGAAGGACACAGACTGGAAACAAAAGAATTCAGTGACTTGGTGGAGTGCTGGGATGGAAGTCTATGTTAAACAGCGGTGAGCAAAAGTAAACTTTGTGAGAAATTGGGTCTCTAAGTGAAAAGTTCAAATAAGAGACTGTGCATTTGATGCAGGAAGGTTCTGCACATTAGAAACAGGACCTTTCCCCTGGGTACTGTGAGACCATCTCTAAGGAATTTTGGCTATCCCGATATGCTCCAGGAGCTGCTCCTTCCCGCCTCAAATGGCTTTGCTTATGACCACTCTCTGCCCAACCTCTTTCTAATGCCTTTGTTTTCAGACCTCTAGTGAGATGAGCAGGGAAGGAAGTAGCTCTTCTGTGTTCTCAAGAGCTGAGCCTCAGAGAGTCTTCAGTTCTCAAATTCCCACACTGTCCTATCCATAGCTTCATTCATCAAGCACTCAATAACTTTACTTATCAAGAGAGTCTCTCATGACTACTTTCAGAAAAAAAAAAATCATGTCGCCCATTTTCATTCCCAATCAATACATAGGTGTCCTCTACCTCTTCTCTCTCCCGGAAAACAGAGAAATTATTGTGTGCTTACAATAGATTGTTTCACCTTTTGTACACTAGCACAGATTGAGCAATTATTTTATCACGATTACTATGCTAAATTATTTAATATAAATCTCATGAGATATTCACAGGATTTTAAATTTTTATTAACATTCAGAAAATTTGCATAATATTTAGTAGTAGAAATGAATATTCTCAGTTCATAGATAAGAGAATAATCACAAATAGGTGAATAGAAGCAAAGGAAAGCCATTAGCTGTTGAATTAATAGGTAGTGGAACAAAAATTTTGATTCACCCAGGAACACAAGCATTCAAAGACCTTTACTATTCAAATACAACCTTCATGATAGCCATTTTCTCAACTACATATCCCATTTTTCTGTAATTATTATTCAATATGATCATGGTGAATGTATTTCTGCCTTAGAGATACTGGCTTATGGTCTCTGAAATGAATAAAGATCACTACTGTATGGACAGTCAAGTTGATGTCCTAGAACAACTCAGCCTGTACATATATCTCAGGCTTTAAGTTAGAATTGGTGTGTTGTGGTGAAGTGAGTCCTGCCTTAAATAGTATATTCTAACCCAGTTCCAGCTGTTAAAATCTGGAGCCATAGAGTGAACATCTGAACTCTTTGAGACTCTACAACATGAGAACAGAAGTATTTACATCACAGGGTACAGTGGTACTGATTATGTGCTAAATTCCATATTCACAAACAGTCGGCTTCCTCCTCTTAGTCATAGGGTTATCCCAGCTCAGGTCCACACACTACACAATTCAGGTCACCTGGTGGAAAAGAAGGTTCTAAAGCTTCATCCTTCAAGAAGTCAATTCCACAAGAACATTTAAGTTAAAAGGGGGCTAAATTGCTTGGTGAATCCTTGCTCAATTCTAGGGATGCATGATTCTCCAAATCTTCTTTACATACTTTAGTGGTAGGTTTAAGAAGTGTTATCTGGGTGTTTGTTTTCATTTGTTTCTTTGTTTATTGTTTGCTTTTTTGCTTTCTTTTTTTGCAGGTGAACTTTCCTCAGAGTTTAATGTGCTTTGGGGGTTTTGGCTAATTTTCAATTTTGTGTTGTGGTTCTGTGGGTGTACTTGTATTCCTTTGTAATAAGTATGATTTTAGCCTGTGGGATTATTGTGAGTTAAGTGTGTAGGGATTAAATAATGACTTGATGGAAGAACCCCTTTGCTCTCAGAACATGAAGCTCCTTGGTGAGACAAGTATGCATATTGTTCATCATGGCTTAGTCAAAGTAAACAAATAAGAGATTGAGGAATACAGTCACAATTTCTCTCCTCTACACAGACATTTTTGCTGCCCCTTCTATTGTCTTCTGTCACAATGGCCACTTCAGATTGTAAATGTTGCCAGAAAACATGATTCCCTATTGATAGTTAAAATGGTGCAGAGAAAAGTGCAAGCAAGTGATGCCATTTTCTTTCATTTATCCATGTGCCTTTCTTAGTGCAAACCTTAGAAAGAGGAAAGCCATGGCTGCCAACAAACACTGAATCCATCATTGACCTTGTTCTTCGAAAACAAACAAGAACTCAAAACCAAAGTGCAATGAATATAATGAAGCTCCCAATTTAAAAATTAATTAGAAGCAGCATTTCTTAAACAGGTCCCTCTCATCTCTTGACATTATTCCATGTATTGTTTCCTATCATAATTTGATGGAATCAAATCCCTAAGCCAAGGAATTTCTGATTTAGTAAGTGTGAGATGGTGGAAAGTGCTGGTGGTTGTTCTGTTTGTTGGTATACTTTTGGTTTTTGTCAATGTGACACACGTTGGTGTTATTTGGTAAGCAGGAACCTCAACTCACAAAATGCTTCCATCACATTGGCCTGTGGGAAAGTCTGTGGAGCGTTTTCCTCATTAGTGCTTGATGTAAAAGGACCTAGTCCATTGTGGGCAGGACTATTCTGGGCAGGTGAGCCTAAACTGCAGAAAAGGAAAGCTTCTCAAGCTATAGGAAGCAATTCAGCAACCAATGCTCCTCCATCATGCCTGTTTCAATTCCTGCCTTGAGTTCCTGCCTTTTCTACTAGGCTATGACCTACAAGTCAAATAAACTCTTTCCTTCCCAAGCTGCTTTGATCATAATGTCTATCACAGCAATCGAAATCTAAGTAGGACAAGTTAGGACCAGAAAGTCTGTATATCTAATGAACTCCCAAGCAATGCTGAGAATTCTGGTTTAAGAATAATTTTAGGACCGTGAGGGGTGCAACCACACACTGAGACAATGGGGATGTTCTATCAGGAACTCACCAAGGCCAGCTGGCCTGGGTCTGAAAAAGCATGGGATAAAACCGGACTCTCTGAACATAGCGGACAATGAGGACTACTGAGAACTCAAGAACAATGGCAATGGGTTTTTGATCCTACTGCACGTAGGCTTTTTGGGAGCCTAGGCAGTTTGGATGCTCACCTTACTAGACCTGGATGGAGGTGGGTGGTCCTTGGACTTCCCACAGGGCAGGGAACCCTGATTGCTCATTGGGCTGACGAGGGAGGTAGACTTGATTGGGGGAGGGGGAGGGAAATGGGAGGCGGTGGCGGGGAAGAGACAGAAATCTTTCATAAATAAATTAATTAATTAAAAAATACCCCCCAAAAAGAATAATTTTGTAGGCAGGCATGGTGGCATATGCCTTTAAACGCCAGCACCAGGGAGGCAGAGGCAGGCAGAGCTCTGTGATTTTAAGGCTAGTGAGTTGCAAGACAGCCAGAGCTACATAAAGAGACCCTGTCTCGAATAAAACAAACCCAAGCCCAAAATAAACAAAAAGAATCATTTTCTAGCTATCCTTTCATAGCCAGGAACAAAAACACACGTTGTTATTATTAGCTGCACTAAAAGTGAGGAAACCGAAATGAAGAAAGGTTGGGTCATCTTCTCAACATTGCACAGCTTGCCAGGAACACAAGTGGGATTCAAGCTCAAGGACAACGGAATCGAAAGGCTGTGTTCTTTCTACAGTGGCATGACAGACAAGCTGTCAGGAACTCTCAAGTGGGTAATTGTTCCTACCCTTTGTTCTCTATGAGGACATCAAGTTCAAGTCCGCCTGAGAATAACATAATAACACTTATTTTGGAAGGCTTGATGTTGGTTGAATTTTTCAGTGTATTTTCCACTCTGCCTTTAAGAGAAGTTTCAGTGTGTTTCAGAGATGAATTAAAACTGTTTATCTCAACTTTCTGACGTAGGGGCGTACCCTTTTGTTTCACTAGAGCTTATCTTCAATATAAGAGACTAGTTGTGATTCTGTACTGAGGTCCAAATAAGTCACTGCATTAGTTTTATATGGAAGTGCATGGTTAGCTAGCAGGGGGTGTTAAAAGGCATGAGGAAATGACATATATATATCCATAAAAGCTAAACCTGAAGCAAGCTGTAGTTTTCTTGATTTGACAGAATTTCTGAGAAGAAGCATCACCATGAAGGAAAGGTCTATTTTGGTTTATAGATCAGGAGATGCAATCCATCTTTGTTGAGAAGACACATCTCAGATAAGGGAAGCATGGCAGGGAGCAGGAGGCTGGCTGCTCACACTGCATCGGAGTTAGGGTTATTATTGCTGCGATGAAACACCATGACCATGGGCAATTTGGGGAGGAAAGGGTTTATTTCACTCACAGTTTCATATAATGAACAGTTCACCGTCCAAAGCAATGAGTCCAGGAAGTCAAACAGGGAAGGGACCTGAAGGCAGAAGCTCACACTGAGGTCATGGAGGGATGCTGCTTGCTGGCTTGCTTCCTATGACTTATTCAACTTGCTTCCTTATACAACCCAGGATCACCTGCCGAGAGGTGGTACTACTCTCAGTGGGCTGGCTCTTCCCACATCTATTATTAATCAAGAAGATGTCTCACAGACATGTGATCACGGGTCTAACTTATAGAAACAATTCCACACTCCACATCTAAACGTTTCTCTTTTCTGTATCCTACCATCTTTACTCTGTAGCCCTGCAGGGTCTTGAAAAGAGAGTGTGAAGTGCAGGACCAACTTGCTCTATTGATGAGAATCAGTCACACCAGTCAGTGCATTCTACTAGAGAAAAATCAATCATGACATTTGTTGATTTGGTCACCTCTGCCAGGGAATCTCTGCCCACTGGGTACAAGGCCATGGGTGGGAATGGATCGGGTCAAAAGTAAACTGTACTGCTCAGTACATAGAGACTGCATTTTCCAGGACATTAAAAAGAGCCAATTGTTCTACCCCAAAAGACAAGAAAGTAGTTGCTTTCCTTTCACTGAATCATGAAATGTAAAAGAATGAGATAACTCAACATTCTCTTACAAGAGCAATCTAACTTTAGGGTTTGCTTTAGTCTATAAGTATGTGAAATATCTGTTGGCACTTGAGCTAACTGACTTCAGTGAAGAACTGTAATAGGTACATTTGCAGGATGCTAACGCAAACCAGAGCAAAGCACATGCAGGCTTCTGATATCTTCCCTGGTCTGTTTTCACCTTCAAACTCCAAATGCCTGCATCAAAGCACATGTTATCTAATTTCCCCTTGGACATTTCCAGAAGCTTTCATTTAATTGTATTCACCGCGCAGACACTGCTTTGCCACTGCATCTCCGGGGAGAATAGTGCCAGACATAAAGGGAGTTGCAGGCTGAAAGGAGCAGACAGCCTTTAAACTCCAGGGCATTTCTGACCATCCTTCGTGATTCTAGCGGAGCAACAGACCCTATGTGTCAACTGTTTATAGACTCACTCTCCTCCTTCTCCCTCCCTGCCTTCCAACTCAACCTCCCCGCCCTTAACCCACCCGCTCCTTTCCTGGCCACTAGGGGGCAAGCCGATTCTCTGGGCATCTTCCTTGAGAGAGCATTTGTGCTCAAGCTATGTGCACAGCTATTAAGTGGCGAAAGTCTGCCAGCGTGAACTTCTACAGAGTTTTGTATTAACTGAGCCAATTTTTCTCACAAACAATGATAATAGTCAACATGTTAGTTCCCAGATATGCACCAACTGAAGAAGGTTCCTAATGGACACACCAAAATTTTACCTCTTGATTTTGCCATCAGCGTAGACATAACATGACATTTCCACACCTGTGGAAAAAGCATAACATATTGTAGCTAAAAAAGAAGTTTTCTAATAGACACACCAGAATTTTATCTCTTGGTCTTGCCATCATCATGGACATGACATTTCCACACCTGTAGAAACAGCATGACATATTATAGGTGGAAAAAGTCAACAATATTTCCATGAAATACTGTATTTAAAAATATTCATCTTAATCTTAAACAGTGGATAGTCTGGCCTAAATAGCCTCTAAATTCTCCTTTTTCATGTTAGAAAGTTCTCTCCAACTCAATAGGTCATATTTCAAGGGTTTGTTCCCCAGAATCAAGCTGTTATTTAATATCTCTTAATTACTGGTGATAGTGCATCTGCTCTCTTGAGTATCACATATACAGCCCAGGAGGAGAAGACTTCAGTGCATTTTGCTGGTGACTGCTTCAGAGAGGTGAGAAACTCACTCAGAGTGGTAGGTGACTAAACTAGGGGCTGAACTCCGGTGATAAAGTTAAGAGTTTTACCTTTAAATCTTCAGGAAAAGCCAAGGCTCTCTCTGAGGCTAGCAATGAAGAGTAAGATGCCAATCTTTGGGTCATGCTTTCCATCGCCTCACTTCCCAAGGGGAACAAAGTATAATGAAAAGAGAAGACAGCCATTACTAGTCAAAGAAAATGATATGCAACATTGTATATTTAAATGCTTAATACAGGAAAGAAAGGACTAGAATCAGCTAGTGGATACTGGATACTAAAGGAAAAAGATGAATAGTGTTGGCCAGTTCTTACAATTATTGCTAATCCTAATCCAGCGAATGCCTCAAAACAACCTAAATTGTTCATGAAAGCAAATATAGAGCAGGGGGACATGTTAGATTTGAGGCAGACAACGCCATCTTGAAAACGACTAGAAGCAATGACAGGCCACGTTTCCTGAAGACAAACAATTAAGCATGGGTTTTACTCCCATCTTTTATAATTTACTTGTATTTACTTTTTTTCAATAGAGACTATTTTTAACATTAAAATGTGTAAGACTCCAGGAGGTAGAGATATGGCTCAGAGGTTGAGAATACACACTAGTGTCTCCCAGGGGAACCGAGTTCAGTTCCCAGCCCCCACATAAGGCAGCTCACCACATCTTATAACTTTAGTTCCAGGAGTTCCAAAGCCTCTGACTTCTGAAGGCACCTGCACTTATATGAGTATATCCATATACAGACACACATACATAATAAACACAATTAAAATAAAACAATTCTATTTACATGGTTTTTTTTTTTTTTTTGGTTTTTCGAGACAGGGTTTCTCTGTGGCTTTGGAGCCTGTCCTGGAACTAGCTCTGTAGACCAGGCTGGTCTCGAAGTCACAGAGATCCGCCTGCCTCTGCCTCCCGAGTGCTGGGATTAAAGGCGTGCGCCACCATCGCCTGGCTCTATTTACATGTTTTTTAAATTTTTTATTTGTTAGTAAAGTATCATTTCTATCCATCCCTCCCCACTTCTCCAACTCCATGTCCTTCTGACCGCCCCCACCACTGAGTTCATTACCTCTGCTTTATTTTGCAATTAATGGTTGCTGAGAGAAGGAGAATGAGTCTTCTATAGGGACCAGCTCCTGATAGGTTACCCAGTCCCAAGCGATCATCCCTAAGCACATACACATACAGGCCTCTTCTATTAATAATGCCTGCTTTTTATCTTTTAAGTTTTCAATCTAGAAAACACACTCTCATCCTCCATTTTCTAGTCCAAATACTAAAATTATTTTATAAATTATCTGTATGTAATTTAGGTAGAACTCATCAGATTTCAATGTATTGTTAGTTTAACTTTATTTCGTTGTTGTGAAACCATACTAGTGTCAGCTACATGGACTATAAAGCAAGAAGATTTCGTGACAAAACATGCTTAGACAATGTAGTGAGACCCTGTATTTAAAGAATGCACATAATTTTTGCCCATCCACTGAGTAGATTATTACAACACAACACATAGAAAATGCTATGATTGAGGTATCTTGCATTGGATTACTTGTTTTCCTACTGTATTAAATTGTGAGCTGGTTATAAGCATACTCTTCTTGCTCTCTATCACCAGCAACTAGAAAGTACCTGCTTCTAGTAATTTCTCTCATCAATATGTTTACAGTGACCAGCGGCAATTCAATTCTTTTGTACCTTGGCAATAACTTCTGATAGTGAATCTGTACTCATTAGTATCTCATTTTCCAAAAGAATAAGTCATTCTTCCTTTTTAAAAATTAATTAGTGGATAATTACTCTTTCATAATTTCATACACATATACAATTTATTTTTGTTACGTTCCTATTTTCTATCCCCTGTCTCCTGATTCTTGCTTACCACCACCTCCCAATACACCGTTCAAATATATTTCCACCTGCCTCTTGACCTGTGACAGGACATGTAAAGATTTAGATCTTACAGGTTATAGCTTACAGATAATATATTTAAGGTGTTTCATTTTGGAAGGAGAAAGGCTTGGAAATGATTAACTGAAAGGTTTGGCTCTGTGATAATTGAACTATCTTTGCGGAGATATAATGTCTGGCTGATCTTGATGGATTGCATATAAAACACTCCCTTTATGAAATGAATCAGTGTTCCCGAATACTGTGATTACAGTGAATTTTAATTTGTATTTGATATTACTAGTCTCATTCATTACCATCTAAATTTTATTAAAACATTTTTTTTGTCAATTGATGGAAGTTAAATGAATGGTAAGGTAACTGTCAGTAGTTTTTTTTCCCTCCAAACACTCAGTGTCTTTAGAAATAATTCTTGTCTCATGTACAGATAATTTATAAAATAAATTTAAAATTTGAGAGTGTGGTTTACGCCTTTAATCCGGGCACTCTGGAGACAAAGGTAGGTGGATCTCTGAGTTCAATGCCAGCCTAGTCTACAAAGCAAGTTCCAGGGCATACAGGGATACATAGAGAAATTGTATCTCAAAGAAGGATAGAAGGAAAGAAAAACAGGATTTCTCTGTATAGCTTTGTAGTCCAGGCTAGCCTTTAACTCACAGACATCCACCTGCCTCTATCTTCCAAGTACGGGATTAAAGGTGTGTGCAGCCACTGCCTGGATTTATAATGACTTTTTTCTATGTTTATGACAAATATAACAATTTTTTTCTACTTTTCCTTCTAAAAACATCACCATGTTTAAGCTTTCTTTATCTTCAATTTAACCAATATTTATCCAGATTATAAAGATTACAGTATTATATTCTTAACCATTTTTACCCGTTTTCTTTTATTTCTCTCTCTTTCTTGTGGTATGTTGTAGTGGTTACTTTTCTATTCCTGTGAAAGACACACCAATGCAACCAGTAAAAGAAAGCATTTGTTTGAGGGTTTTCTTAAAGTTCAGAGACTGAGCCCATGAGCTCCATGGTGGGGCACATCACAGCGTGCAGACAGACACGGTGCTGTAGCAGTAGGTAAGAGCTTCCATATTAAAACAAAACCCACCTAGCAACAGGGAAACACACACACATGAAAGAAAAAGAGACAGCAATCACTGGCAAGAGAAACCTCAAGGCCGACCTCAGTGACACCCTTCCTCTTTCAACAATGCCATCCCTCCTATTCTTCCGACCTTTTTGTAAAATTTATTTATTTATTGAGGATTTCTGCCTCCTCCCCGCCACTGCCTCCCAATTCCTTCCCCTTCCCCCGATCAAGTCCCTCTCCCTCATCAGCTTGAACAGCCATCAGGGTTCCCTGACCTGTGGGCAGTCCAAGGACCGACCACCTCCATCCAGGTTTAGTAAGTTGAGCATCCAAACTGCCTAGGCTCCCCCAAAGCCAGTATGTGCAGTAGGATCAAAAACCCATTGCCATTGTTCTTGAGTTCTCAGTAGTCCTCATTGTCTGCTATGTTCGGCAAGTCTGGTTTTATCCCATGCTTTTTCAGACTCAGGCCAGCTGGCCTTGGTGAATTCCCAAAAGAACATCCCCATTGTCTCAGTGTGTGGGTGTACCCCTTGCAGTCGTGAGTTCCTTGCTCGTGCTCCCCTCCTTCTGCTCCTGATTTGGACCTTGAGATTTCACTCCGGTGCTCCAATTTGGGTCTCTGTCTCTGTCTCCTTTCATCGCCTGATGAAGGTTAATATTCAGGAGGATGCCTATATGTAGGCATCTTCCGACCTTTTATAACTGCATCTTGTACCACTCCTAAGTATAAAACTTCTTCATAAAGTAGACTGCTGATATAGACCTCAAACAGTTCTCATGCTCAGCTATTTCTACAAAGCATTTATTAACCACGGAAATCATCCTCATGCATATCACCTGTTCCCTGTTCTTCCTTACGTCTTTGAAAAAGCCACTTTTCACCATGAAGTATACAGAAGCCTAACCGTGCTGCCTACATTAATGACTGTCACTAACTTAGATGGTGCTGTCCACATGTATTCTTGTATGTATATATATATATATCGAGAGATTAGTCTTTAAGCTATTATGCATAATATGTCATAGTTTCATTTACATTTTAAATTTTATTTTTAATTTTTAAGCTGTACATTATGTAGTAATAGTCTTTCCCAATTTATTGCTTTTTGTTTTTGTTTGTTGAGACAGGGTTTCTCTAGTTCTGTCCCAGAACTCACTATGTAGACCAAGCCTACCTTGAACCCAGAGATCCTCCTGCTTCTGCCTCCCAAGTGCTCAGATTAAAGGCAGACACCAGTGCACCCTTCACTCTTTCATACTTTTGAATGCTGTAGGCTTTTATCATATTATTTTCTTAAAAGTAAT
This sequence comes from Microtus ochrogaster, assembly GCF_000317375.1. Taxonomy (NCBI): domain Eukaryota; kingdom Metazoa; phylum Chordata; class Mammalia; order Rodentia; family Cricetidae; genus Microtus; species Microtus ochrogaster. The sequence continues at coordinate 9,669,954 of NC_022023.1, forward strand.
GAAGATCTGTTTATCCGAACTCCAGTCAAGTTACAGCAAAAATATTAGCACATCAAATTCTTTTTTGAAGATACAACAAATATCAGTGTAACTGAATATAGGATAATTTTGGTGAGCTTTAACTAAATTTTAGTACTCTGACTTTTATGTTTATTCGCTAGTATATCTTAAAACTAAATACTGAGAATGTACCGTGTACCTAGAAACACTCTATGCATAAAGGATAAAGTCATGAACCAAATAAAATCACAGCTCTCACCTACTGTCAGCAATAAAGACAATAAAACAAATAAAATACAGAACATTAATTTCCTGTGAGATAGTAGAGTGAGGTAGATTGGGAATTACTTTGTCTACTCTTCCAGAAGGATTCATGAATTCCTCAGTGAGTAAGCTGAAAGACCAGAGGTGTGAAGGAAGAAACAGAACATGAGGAGTTCTCAGAGACAGAGAGTAACTGTCCTGACAACAAGGAAGGACAACTTGAAATGATCTTAAAGCAGGAACAAGACTGAAAGCTTAAGACATGAGCAAACTGTCCATTGTGGGCAAAGTAAAAGCAGGAAAAGGAAATGGTGGTAACCAAGTATGGTATCTGGGTGGCCAACTGGGTGAGGTCCAAATTTTATATTTTCTCCTGTCTGTAACAGGAAGAAGTTCCAGAGAGTTTCAGATGTCACATGAAAGGATGGATATATTAGAAAGTGGCTGGTGTTTGTAGATGGAATGGACATAAAATAGAAACGAGAGAAGTGATGTTGGGTGTATATTATAATAATGGGTGAAAAATTATGCAGCTTTCCCCTAGCTAGTGCAGTCACAGAACTTTATGACCGATTGGATGTGTTATATAAAGGAGAAAATGGAGAATCAAGGTTTTCCCTGTAAATAAGAGGACTAAAGCAATGTCACTTAGCTTTGTGGGAGGAAAGATTTGAAAAGGAAAAATCAAGAATTGGGCTTGGATCCATTAATAATGTGCTTTCTGAATTCAAATGGGAAGTGAATGGTGGAGATTGCCAAAAAAAAAAAAAAAAGTGAAAAAAGATGGGCTGTGATCAGAAAGGTAAACAGGCAAACACGTATGGAAAAAAAAAGATGGAATTGGTTTGGAAATTTCAAATATCTGAAAAAAATGGGTAAAGATCAGAGAGTTTGAATGTAAATTCTAGTTTGGTGGAATAAAGAACCATAGATACTGAAATAATGTGGGGTGTTAATATGACTTGAGCTACTGGAGGCTTGATTGATAAATTATATCATGCAAGGAAAAGAGGGGGTTCAGCTCAATAGTGGTCAGCAAATCTAGTCACAGAGAAGTCAAGATAAATAGCAGAGAGTTTTCATTTAATATAAAACCAGATTGGTAAAGAGTCTAAGGAAATACAGTATTACTCCCATCTCTTCAAGGAAGGTCTTTCTCAAAGTCCAGGCAGAAGTAAAAATGATATTCGTTCAAACATCTTTCATTGTCAGATCTTAGATTCCATAACATAAACTTTAATACAATCTTCAAACTGAAATGCTGATGAGATTCTCATAGCCAAAAATTACATTGGTTCAGCATCACTGTGAGCATCTAAGTCTCTTCCAAGGATGTATGTGTTACGGGTTTCATACGCAAACTCTCTTGCTTGTTTATGCAGGTCTCATATTCCTACCCAGATCACACTGTGTATCTCTAAACTGCCGACTACAGAAAGAGGCAAAAATCTTAGAGTACTGCAGCCTTCCCCTGGACACAGACACTCCTACACCAGGACTACACCACCCTGAGTACATAGGCTGGTGTTGACAACTATGTGATGAACAGGCCCCCTAGAGGGCAGCAGAGTCCCATTCAATTAGAGACTTCCAAAGCAGGTGTGTGTGTGTGTGTGTGTGTGTGTGTGTGTGTGTGTGTGTGTGTGTGTGTGTTATGGGGCCCTTCCCTGTTGGAGACTCTTGAGAAAAGTATACACATTTATGGATAAAGAACCAGGGAAAGGCCAAGGAATTTAAGGAGTTCAGCAATATAAAGAGGAAAGGAAGCAATTTTAAATTGGTGGCCAGGCATTGAGAATAAATAGGGGGTGGGTGGCTAGGTGCTGTCAAAGGAAACCAAGCTCCTCTGCTTGGTGAATGCTGCCACCCAGGCAATACATACCACTTGCTGATTGAACATTATTTACCATATTTTCTGCCAAGGTTAGACAACATTTTTTTAGCTCCAGCACTAGGAGTGTAACTGAGTTTAGAAGGCATGAGCACAGGTTGAATCCCACCATAATTTCAGAAAGAAGAATCGCGAATAGAATACTGTCCTTTCCTTAGGTCACGGCTCTCCTTATAGGAGACCCAAAGTTGTAAGTAACATCAATAAGGAGTTGTGGGAAATATAAACCTTTGTGGGAGACATGAAAGTATATAAAAAAAAAGGGGGGGGGTGGAGAGGAATCATGCGAGAAGGGACATGAACGGTGTCAGTGAATGATAAGTTGTGTCGATTCTAGCTGAGGCCTTTGTTTTCTTCATTGTTCTATCATCATTTCCTGAAATTATCTACCATCTCCACGATCTTTTTGATTCTCATCCTCTTATTCTTTTATGCAGGACTTTTTTTTAATCTTTTGGAAACCCAGCAGAATGTTGATCATTGTGAATATTAGGATACAATGATGTCTCTCACATCAGGGGATTTAGAAATCTTTATTTTATTTACAGTCAAATGCAAGAAAGTAAGCTTGCTCGGTAAGTTTGCCACCATCTCCCCTGTGTACCTCATCTTCCTTCTAGAAATGAAAGAGGAAACAACTAGGCCTTTGGGTCTACTATGCTTCATCCACATGAAGAATAAAGGTGTTAGGAAAAGACCGTTCTAATCTTTTCACTGAATATAGTTCTTCATGCCCCTTACACAATTAACATAATTATTAGCACAATTATACACAGCTCACCTCTCAGGCCAGAGTAGAATCTATTTCCATTGCAGCATTTTCCGTTTTAATTCTAGGAGAGTGGTCTTAACAACACCAAATAAATAGTGTTGCTAACTTCACAAAATCAGTGTTGTACAACTGTGCATCTATGTTGGACTTGTTTTTCATCTCAATTAGATTCTGAATTCCTTGAGTACAGAAGTCATATAGTGCATTTTCTTCCCTCAACCACGCAACTGGTATCTACTATGAAAGGTGTACACAGCCCTTGTCTATGTATAGTAGATGGTCAGCAACACCTAGTGTGAATCCCAACATCAACATTTATTAGTTTCATATGCTGTAATTCTCATGCAAATAAAGTTATTTTATTGTGGGATGTTTGAGACAATGTACAGAAAACCCTAACATACTGCCTGACCTCATTTTCTTCATCTTTTTCTTTTGATGAAATCTCTGCCTTTGATTTTTTTAAATTGGTTTTTCTTTTTCCTATTGGTTATGTCTTTAGTAATTACAGTTTCTTTCTGTAATCTAAAGTTCTAAAACACAGACCTGAGAGTTCATCATTCCAAATGTGTGTCCTGGCTTGGTCCTCTGTAGTTGTCCAACATTGAGCAAGTTATTATTATACTATTCTATCTTGTATTTATAGAATCATAATCATATAGAACTAAACCTACAAGGTACTTGCAAGACTAAATACTCAAATCTCTGTAAAACATCAATCTTATGAGAGAAGTAGTTTTGTTCCCATTCTTAAAAGAAGAAATAAAATGACATATGCTGTTCAAAATCATACAAATATGTGGCTATTCTACTTTGCTTTCCACTGCTGTGATAAAACATCTCAGCCAACAGCGACCTGGGAAAGGAAGAATTGTTTCATCTTACATGTTACAGTATGTCATTGAGGGAAGGCAAGGCAAGAACTCCAGCAGAACAGGAAATTCAGTAGAGCAATACTTTAAAATAGAAATCACCAAGGAATGCTACCCATTAGCTTGCTCCAGGCTCATGATCAGCTACCTAACTTACAGGGCTCCGCCCGACATGTCTAGGGAACACCACCACTCACAGTGGGTTGGACACTCCTAAATTAACTAGAAATCAATAAATTGACTAACAGCCATGTCCATAAGCCAATCTGAAGGAAGCATTTCTGCAGGTTTGGGGGTTATGTTTCTTTGGTTTTTTTTTTTGAATACCACATCATTCATAAGAGATATGAGTGTCCGGGAATTTTTATTATCTACAAAGAGTCATGGAAAGAATCCCCAAAGTACCAAAAACGGCAGTGAATGTCTCTGTGTTAGTCACATTCATTTATGATTCACTCCTATATTCCTAAATACCCATACAGCTAGAGAAGTTGCTAAGAGTCTTACATCTTGTATACAATAGGGAGCCAACTGTGAAGAGCAAAGCTTAAGCAGAAGGGACTGTGACACACTTCCGTCTACAAAGTCACAAACACTTCAATGTCACACATATTTCAACAAGGCCACACTCCAATAGTAGCTCTCCCTGTGAGCTCATGAGGGTCACAGTCCCAGACACATAATTCTAAGGAATCATTAAACATTAGTGAACATTTCCTTTAGTGTCTCCAATTATGAAATTAAAATTGTCTGCTTTCTACCTAATGTGATATATGTTTCAGTTATAGTAATAAGTTTTCACTTAAAGGGAACAAATTAAGAAAATTCGACTGTTACAATTGTGTGCCATCACCATAAGCCATAAAAGAGCATCCTAAAGCCAGGAAAAATCTAATTCTCTTAATTAAAATAACTTTCTTATTTTTTCTTTTTTTAATTTATTTATTTATTAAAGATTTCTGCCTCCTCCCTGCCACCGCCTCCCATTTTCCTCCCCCTCCCCCGATCAAGTCCCCCTCCCTCATCAGCTCAAAGAGCAATCAGGGTTCCCTGACCTGTGGGAAGTCCAAGGACCACCCACCTCCATCCAGGTCTAGTAAGGTGAACATCCAAACTGCCTAGGCTCCCCCAAAGCCAGTACAAGAGAATAGGAAGAAGTAGGGCATGGAAGCCTAGTCAGAGACTTATGACTTTTGTCCCATCTTCTGGGTACCATGGCATCCAGCTGATTCTTCTGGATATTGTTTTAACAGCTCACAAGACTAAATGGGAACCAGGCACTCTTCCTTCCCATGGCTCTCTCTGCAGGCTTGAGCAGAAACTACAGCTCGCCTTTCCTTGCTCTTCATACCTCAGATACATACATGGACCCAACATACCAAAATCTCCTTCTCCAATCCCTACCTCATCATGTTTTAATCAAAATAAAATGATTTTTAAAACACACAAGAAAAGAAAAAGGACGATGATGAAGCAAAGGTACAAACACCAATCAAGAAGATCAACAAGAAATAATGAAAGCATTTTGAAAGCTATCACAGTTTCCTGTTTCCCTTAGACTACTTACCGAGGAAACGATGGTCCAGGTAATATATGTAGCTAGCATTTCAGTAGGAAGCAATACGTATCATACTTATCAGGCTGGTGATATTGAGCAAATTATTTAATTTCCCCATGTCATAGGATTTTCTTATTTATAAAATAGGAACAATAATATTAGCTAGTCAATAGCGTTTGACAAGGATTAAATAAGATTTGAGTATGTCCTTAGAACAGGGTGTGTTGTATTCTAGGTGCTTAATAAATAATAGTTCATCTGATCATTATAACCCCAGGTTTTTCTCACTCCCAACCCTTTTCGTTTATTTACACACAAAATATAAGGATAAATCCCCACTGAGAAACAACTCATTTCTGTTAGAATAAGACATTGTCCTAAAAATACCTTAGACCTGAGATAAATCCAAAACTGCCATTAACATTTAATTAAAAATTTTCTTTGCCCCTGTCCTGTTCTTGGGGAGCTTTTCCCTCTGCTTAATATTTACCTTCAGGCTGAAACATTTCCCTCCAGGCTGAAACATTTCCCTCCAGGAATGTGATGTATACTTATAAAGCATCTTGGGACTGGCTTCTAAATCCATGTCTTCAAGACTTCTCTTCACTGTGAGTCAAATGGCAATTTAGGAAAAAAAACACACACATGAAAAGGCAATCACTTGAGAAGTTGTTTATCTGAAAACTGTTCTCATTGTAAGTGGGATTAAACATCGATCTTTGGGAATTCTCTGGAAGGTAAATAAATGAAAGACTTCATTCAATATAAAATTTAATACATTTCCATAATGTTTGTACTGTAATTTAAACAGTTTAATTTATTAAACTGCTCTCTAGTTGTTTTTTTTGTCCTTGTTTAATGTTTTTTATCATTTTTATAACACTGAAAGAGAAAATATTTGTGAAAAGAGTTTACACACATCTATGGCTAGAATTATTGGGCCAATAAACCCATTTTTTAAATACTGTGATTGCTTAGTGGCATTGCTTCCACACCAGCCAACTTCTGCCTTCATTTGTTTTTATACAGAACATAAAATAATATGTTCCTTGACACCTTTTGAATATTTTCGAAGTTTGTGATTACCTCTGATGTTCTTTTATGAGATTATTAATCATGCTCATTTTTTGTTTTTAAGCTGAAATGAATTAAGTCAGCATTTTACATCTGGGCCAAAGATTTTTTTTGTTTGTTTTTGCTTTGTTTTGTTTCTATGTCCCTGAGTTTGTATTTTTCTTTTTTTCATTTTATCTTTATCTTGAGAATTTCATATATCTATAAAGTGAAATATGGTCATATCCTCACTTCATTTCCCCCTCCTACTTTCCTCATATTTCCCTCTACATGAATAGGTATGGAATCCACACACTTTGTGGAATATCTGATGAGTCATTCTAATGTAGTTCCTCGTGTATCAATACACACAATTTTAAGGACCAGAGAGTTACTCGGCAATGCTTCACTTGTGACAGCTTTTTAAATTGGTCCTTACTCCTTTAATACTCATTAATACTTTTCCATGTGTCTTCATCTATAATTTTGCTCTCATCAACTTTACTTTGAAGTTTGGCTTGGACTTCCCTTTGGCACTCCTGGAAATATTTTGGAGGTTTTGGAGTCTTGCATCCCTTGTTTCTGTCTGTCTTAGGATGCTCTGCTGGTCCGATACTGCTTATTACCAGTTCTCTTCAGTGATGCCTTTTTTGAACATTGCAGATTTTTTGCTTTTCTGTCTAAGTGATCCCTAGGGGATGGACTGGCATTTTGTTTGTATGTTAAGAGGGAGCCTGGAGAGTGGCTTTTTTTTTTTCTACTTGGCCATTATATAGTCAAATTTGACCTTTAGAAAAAAATCAGTTTATACTGGGCTCAAAACCTAGGCCAATTAAGCCCACACTGCTGCCTTCATATATGACCTTTCTCGTAGCTCAAATGCATTATCGGACTACTTAAATAAGTTTTTCTCAGCACAAAATGAGGGAAGAGTAAGATGTCAGCAAAGACCCTGTGATTTGGATGGAAAAGCTCTATTTCCAGCCCCATTTCTAAGTCTCACCAACTGTGAGGCCCTGGGTAGAAAGCTGGAATAGAAGCTTTTTTAGTCAAAAGCACTTGGTTTGAAAAGGTGAGGAGAAGCTTTCTGAAGGACTCATATGGTACAGGAAAAGCTTCTTAGAAGAGTGCAAATGTTCCTCATTGGCACAGGACATCACAGTTTATCGCGCCTTTTGACTGCCTAGATGCAAAGCTAGGGAGGCCCTAAAGGGAAGTAGCATCTTCTATCTGAATTTCTTAGCTTTGTAGTTTCACTATTGTTGACAGAGGTTTCTGTCCCACCCAGTCCTGCAGCTGTTCAGTCCCAAAGAAACACACAGAGGTCTACATTAACTATAAACTGGCTGGCCTATTAGCTCAGTCTTCTTCTAGGAGCTGTTGCTCCTTCCTCAGCCATCAATCAATGTAAAGACAACACAGTATCCAGACTCTATGTGTAATTTCCATCTTTACGTGGCTTTATTTTAAACTCTATTTCTTTTATTTTTATTTTTAACTTTTGTTTTATTGAGACAGGATTTCTCTGTGTATCTTGGGCTGATATGGAATTCACTCTGTAGACCAGGATGTGCTTGAACTCACAGAGATCAGCCTGCCTCTGCCTCCCAAGTGCAGGGATTAAGGGTGTGTGGAACCACACCCAACTACTCTCCTTTCTTTTTTTTTTTAAGGACTTTATCCTTTTTCTTTTCTCTCTCAAGCCTACATATATTTTTAAACACACTGTAAACTGCTTACAGGTTTGTTTTTTTTTACCTGAATATATCTTTACTGTTTATCTCTTTTTTTTTTTTTGACCACTTGAGTCTTTAATTTGCTAAGCAATATGACAAGGATTAAAGTCATGGCTTTGACGGCTGGATCCACCCCATTCCTTAGCTTTCTGAGAGTCTAGCTTTAAGGCAAAGGTACTGTCTGGAGCCACATTTATTGCCACAACTCTATGGAGTTTCAAGGTCCCTGCCACCACCAAGAAGCAGGGTGTTGGCTATTCATAAACACCATTTAAGTGTTTGATAGCAGGGCCTCTTTAAGAGCTGCTAGCTGAGTCAGGAAGCCTCTCTTAAATGAGATGCACTTGCCTCTATCAAACAGAGCCCACCTGAGAAGCTGTGCTTAACTCTGTTCTTTGGTGTCCAGCATTACTCCCCAAACTCTCTCAGGTTTTATGTGGATGCAGTTGTCCATATTGGCCGCATTTGTTGACAGGGGTTTCTGTCCTGTCCAGCCCTGCAGCCATTCAATCCCAAAGAAACACACAGAGGTCTACATTAATTATAAAATATTTGGCCTACTAACTCAGGCTTCTTATTAACTCTTTTTTTGTGGTTTTTCGAGACAGGGTTTCTCTGTGGTTTTGGAGCCTGTCCTGGAACTAGCTCTCGTAGACCAGGCTGGTCTCGAACTCCCAGAGATCCGCCTGTCTCTGCCTCCCAAGTGCTGGGATTAAAGGCGTGCACCACCACCGCCCAGCTTCTTATTAACTTTTACATCTTAAATTAGCGCATGATTCTTGTCTGTGTTAGCCATGTGGTTTGGTACATTTTCTCAGTGAGGCATTCTCATCTTGCTTCCTCTTGGTCTGGGTGATCATCACAGACTGAGACTTTCATTATCCCAGAATTCTCCTGTTCTGGTCAACCTGCCTATACTTCTTGCCTGGCTACTGGACAATCAGCATTTTATTAAACCAGTACAAGTGACAAAACCTTTACTGGATACAAGACCAGTGTCCCACAGCACACTATTTTCATCCCTTTTTTTTTTCTGGTTTCTCTGCATACTCCATCAACTACTTGCTGGTCTTAGGTATACAGACTATTATGACAGAATATTATCACAACTGAGCAGCTTATGAACAAGATTTGCTTCTCACAGTTCTAAAAACTGACTGAAAAGATCAAGACCTTCCCATATCCAATATCTGGTGGATGTCAATTATTTTTCTTAATATATTCTTTGAAAATGTCATACATATATACAATTTATTTTGATCTCATCCATCCCTCACTGCCCCTCTCCAACTCTTCCAAGATACCTTTACCATGTCACCTTCCCAAATTTATGCGCACCTTCTAAATTTTTTGTTCAATAAGAATATTTTAGGATGATATCATTCAGTAAAAAAGATTTAAAAAATCAAATTTTTCAGTCTTTTCAAGTTCCTGTCATATTATTCTTATGGAAATTCAGGGCTGTAGTTGTTTGAAAGTACTCTTACATCTGATAAATTTTATTCTTCAAGCAAAATTTTAGTTATCCAAATGACAGATTGTGAAGATTTTGAAATAATCGTAACTTTGAATTTTTGGAATGTCTTTTGCATGTGGCCTCACCGTGTGGAAGTGGGAGATCTTCTGTAGTCTCTGCTTTAAGGGCATGAACACCATTCATGAGAGATTCAACACAACACTGCCACCCTGTAGATTAGGGTGTCATGCCCTTTTGAGGAGTTATATACATATGGATAATAGTGCTGTGCAAAACTGTTATTCAATTTTTTCACTCTTAATTTCACACAATTCTAATTTCATCCATTCTACTCTTTTTGATAATTACTCTGACTACATTGATAAATCCAAGAGCCCTTAACACAAATTGATAGGTGTCCCTTCTTTGTGCCTAAGTATGTCTCCATAACTTGATTTTCCTATTATTCATGCATTTATCCAGGCCTTCCATTGACAAACATTATCACTCATAAATAATGAGTTCACCAATGTCATAAGAACAGGGAAGGTAGCAGTAACTAAAAGTACTCAAAACTATGCCGTCATAGAGTCTACTTTTTGTTAGAGATTTCACTGAGAAAAGGACACAGTAGATTAAAGAACTAAATAAAATACTATTTCTATTGCATACCTATTCCTGATAAAAGCAGTAACAGGAACACTATGGAGTGGGGCTTATTCTTTCAGATGAGGGGGATGTAGGAGAATGTACTACCGTTTGAGCAAAGATGTTGAAAGAGTCAGATAATTATCAAGTAGAAAATCATGCTCTGCCTTCTTTTTTCTGCAATTATGTTACCTCAAAACTATACAAAATTTATTTCTTACTTTAAGCATCTTCATCTTTTTCTTATCCTTTGTCTCTTGACACAAATCTACAAAATTGTTTCAGTTGAGCATGGGTCGATCTTCAGCGCCAATGTCCAACACCACAAAATAAAACAAACAAAAAAAAGACAAATAATAGCAACAAAGTCTTGACAGACATTTGATAACTTCTAACTTATCATTTATTCATAGAATACTTCTTCAGTTCCAGTGAGTTACACACAAAATAGCTTTGTTTTATACGCTCTAATGAATTCTCTGAGTATGTAGGTTTAGTCCTAGGTAATCATAAAATCCTCCCTCATTTACTGAGATAAAAATACTTTCTGGGGAGGCGGTGGCGGGGAGGAGGCAGAAATCCTTAATAAATAAACAAAATTAAAAAAAAATACTTTCTGGGAGTGTGTGCGTGTGCGTGTGTGTGTGCGTGTGTGTGCCTGCATGTTGGAAATCTGGAATCAACCTAGAGATCATTCCTCAGGGGTTGTTCACCTTGTGTTTAGCGACAGGGTTTCTCAAAGTCCTGGACTCACAGATTGGGATAGTCTAGAGAGCAAATGAGTTTAAGGCATGTTCTCTCTCCACTTTCCCAGTATTGAAAGTACAGTATGTGCCACTACACTCCATCTCCTCAGGATTTAAACGATAGTCATAAACCACTACTTATGGCTTTTCATATGGGTGCTGGAATCTAACTAAGGTCTTCATGCTTGCATTTGAAGCATTTTATTAATGACCCACTCCACAGCTTCTATAATTTTTCTGAGACATTGAGTGATTTCTCCTCTAAGTACATCAAATGTCCCCCACTCAAAAACTTGCTAAATATGTATTTCATTGACTAAAAAAGATTCTTCCTCCCTTATCATCTTTCCCAGTTCTGCCATACTTATTTTCTGATAAAAGAAAAGTTAGTTGAAGAAAACATAAATTTGCTGTACAATTGGGATAGATTTATAATGATAAATGATGTTTTCTGGAAGAGGGTATTCCTATCTATTTACTCTTTAAACTTATTCTCCCTCTCTATTAGTGCCGTTTCCGTAGTAAATGTTCCAATTTTTCTGCATAAAATTATTTCTATATGAACAAGGGTGCATCTCAACAGCAAAACAAGTAATTAGAATGTCTAAGGCCTTCGGTTTAAACCAGAATGCATGCATGCACACACCAAGAGGCGGGTGGGAGAGGTAGAGCAAGGTAAAGCCAAGGAGCTAGGGAGAAAGAGGCAGACGCAGGACCTATTTCCAGCAATAAAATTGTAGCTATTTAAAAACGTTTATGAAGAATCTAAACAACTGGTCATTAACCTATGAGAAGATTTTGAAAAATAACTTTAGGTCCCTTTGTAAGAATTGTAAGCCCATAATAAATTTAGTACTCCAGCAATGCCATTTTAGTTGGAGCTGTACAATGACATTTTGGATGTACCATCTAATTCACAAATAAAAAGCAAGAATTAAGTAGTGATATATGAAGTGTTGTCCAATGGCAGGTAATGAGCTTCCCTTCAAACTTCCTTCTTTCATAAAACAAAGATCCCTCTGTCGGCCTTTGCTCCGGTCTCCACTTTTTAAACAAATTCTTTTCTTCTTCTGCACGGTCTTTTTCTACAGTTAGGTGTGTCTTTATTCTTCTCTTCCTTCTCCTATCATTATGTGAACCTGCTAAGGCAAGATCTGGTGATTATCTTTACAGGTTGCATATAAACCCACGGCTTATGGATTATATCTGCTCAACTAACATCCAGTTCATAAATTAATTCATTATCTCCATTGAATTTGTTGTAAGGATCTATTTTTATTCAAATGCAAAACAGTGTTAACACTTTGGAAGTAGAAAAATCCTAAGACTTCACCCGCAGGGCCAGTAATCATCTTGATTACATTCCATTTTGTTTTATGTCTTTTACTAGTGAAATAGCAGGAAAAAGAGATACCAAAGAGAACATGACTCAACTAGGCTAAACGAGTCTTCTCATGGCAACTCCCTTTTCACTGAAATAATGTCAGGTATCACATCAAGCCAAAGCCATAGGGAACAAAGTACATACGCTCAAGCCTTGTACCTTGAAAGCTATCCTGGAAGTTGTTTTCTATTGGTTTGGCTTGTGATTTTTAGCAAAATCAATTAAGTCAGCCTGGTAGTTTTTATTTGAAGCCAGGACTGGCTGTTTCTCTTTTTATTCCACAGATTTAAAACAATGAGTAAGACTATTTCTACACAAGCTTTCATTCCATCTCAAAAGAGCCCTTAAAATGGCTCATCTTCTACACCTGGTGATTCTTGTTAAAGGGAGTGCAGTACTCATTCCTGACAACACAACTAGTAGCTCCCTGGGGAGGTGAGCGATTGGTTCTGCTACAAAACTGATTTGAGGCACAGTTCAAATTATGAGCCACCCAAAGCTGACTTTCAAACCTTTTTATTTATTTTTTTTTTTTTGAGACAGGGTTTCTCTATCGCTTTGGAGCCTGTCCTAGAACTAGTGCTAGTAAACCAGGCTGGCCTTGAACTCATAGAGATCCACCAGTCTCTGCCTCCAGCCTCTATGTTGGGGTTAAAGGTGTGAGCCACCACCATCCGGCTGAATTTCATACTTTCAATGTTTATAGAAACCTTTCATAAATATAAAAGAGACCCTTTTTCTTTTAATATTACCAGTATGTAAAATAAATTCAGATATCGTATCCTCAGTAAGGTGAAACAATGACATAGTTTAATTGCAAAAACTTAAAGATGGAAGGCTACAGTTGGGTTCCAAACTTTGACTTTGCCTTCAAATCCCAAATTAACAACTTGTTGTTTGTCTTTTGTCAATTTACTTAATCTTTGCAATTTTACATCTCTTCTTCAGTAACATGGAAATAACCATAGCAGAGCCTCTGTCACAGGACTGCTGACAGGAAAAAGTTTAGGTAAAGCTCTAGTACAAAGACTGATGCATGGTAAGCGCTAAACAAATCCTATTGACTATCATCTCTTCTAGATGCTAGGGATTGTATTCTTTTGGCCATTGATTAAAGGATGTGATGAATTTACAGATCAATATGCTATGTAAAGAGTATACTGTGTTTGTTTTAACCCCCAAGTAACAAACTCATTTCCAATTTTTCCATATACTATTGGCATCATCAAGGCTAACCCAAGGTAGCTTCCATTACAGTGAGAAGCAGAAATCCTTGTTTTGGTGCAGGGTGACCATGTTTGCAGTCACGGCTCTTCCTCAACCTGGCGGTGAAGCACACAATCACATCTTTCTGTTTGCTCCTGTCCTTGTTCATGCTCACCAGGTACAAAGACAGGAGACTGGCCCAGCACAAGTCGGAAATAGAGTGTTTCACCCCCAAAGGGAGTATGGGGAATGGTGGGAGAGCAACAATGAGCAGGTAAGCAAACTGTGAGTGGCCTGAGGTGGTGTGAAATAAATGTACGTGGGCTAGAGGAAAAGGCGGCTCCCTAGACTGGGTCTTGGCTCAATTATGCATTCCATTCAGTAAGCCACCACTGGTTTGTTGTGTGTGTTTGATCTGTAAAACCTATGCCATCCTCATGTCAACTAATGGGAGCCTCCTGTCCCAGATGCTGCTGTTTCGTAGGGTTGTGCGCTTTGCATGTCTGAAGCCTTAGCTAACAGTCAGTTCTTCCATGGATTTTAATTTATTGGCCAAAACAGTTCTGGAGTTTGCAAAGTAGAAGATATTGGAGGAAATCCACATTTTAGGAATATCAAAATTTTTTTTTAATGAAAGCAATGCAAAAGATAAGGGCTGGATTTGAGGGCAGGATTGCAACTGAGGGAACACTGAGCCTGGAAATTAATCTGAGTTGCATCGGATGTAATATGGAAGAGCCAAGAGCAAAGACAATGGCAAACAAGTGGGTGATGACGCAAGAGACATTCCTTTAACGGAAATAAGGAAAGTTGATCCTCCTCTGGCTACTACAGCTTTGCAGCTCCTTGACTTTGTTGTGTTGGTGGTGAATACTTCCTATCGCTGTGCTGTGCATGTTTCTTTGTACTAGGAGCTGCCAACTGAGTTGTACCCTGTACATAGAACTAGAGGCAACAACTGAGCTGTGTTGCATGGAATGAACGTGCTTTTCTTGCATGCAACTGCGTTTTAAGAACAGGGCTCTAGAGACATAGGCAATCAGGATTGTCTTCAACAATTTAGAATGCGGGGGGGGGGGGAAGTATGCTGTGAAATCACTCACTGTGGCTAACTTTTCTGCTAAATACTTTTTGAGTCATTTCTCAATTCTTCTGTGGCATAGAGCTGTAAGGGAAAGGGTTCCAGATTGTCATATACGTGAGAAAAGAGAGAGTTCAGAAAGCAGTGCGTCCACTTGTGTCTGCATGTGCTGCGAGCTTGAGGCCCAGCTGTGTAGCTGCGTGATCGAACAATAAGACCGCTGACTCCTGTTGAACTTTTACCTCCCAAACATTCTGTTTGCTTCCTCAGTGGTGGGATCTCTGCCATTTGCAGAATAATGGTTCCCTTCTTTCAAGGACCACAGCACCGTGTCACTGCTGGGGTCTATTCACGGCAGTCTGTGAAAATGCTTCCATGAACTGTGTGGTTGACATCCCAGAAGCTATAGCCAAGAGCTTACCCACCTGGGTTCATGACTCTCAGAGACAATGCAATGAGTGTGTACACGTGTAGACACTTTCATGTCCACGCCCACGCTTCTGCCCACAATCCCTTCTTGGGTCTCACCTGAGAGTTTATGGAAGTGATTCAACAGACCTGACTTCCTGTCACCTAGATAATGCAAAATGGTATAACTTCTACCCTTGGGAAACAAGCCAGTGCCTTTGTAGTAGAGTAGACATGGTAACAGTGATTACATCAAAAGAGAGCTGGAAAGCTCTGTTCAGAATGACTTGCAATAAGAAACCTAGAGCTGGTGTTCCAAGATCCAGCACGTGACCCACTGACTATCACACACACTAGAGGACATCATGGACACACCACACCAGACTTTGTTGTATAGCAGGATTCCCAGGGCATTCAGTATTGCTGCAGGTACACACACACACACACACACACACACACACACACAACTGGCATTTTGTACTAAGCTATTCATCTGGGAGATTCTGAGGAGCTATTGAAGAGAAGCACTTGTTCCCAGTTATTTCATTAATTGGTCTTGGGGGTTTTAATAAATTTAATAAACTCTCAGATCTTGTGAGTCCAGAAATTGGATTTTATAAATGCTGTCTTGACTAATAACAAAAATAGGACAGAAAGGAAAGTGCATAGAATGTGGGGCTTGGGCACACCCAATCCAATAGACCAAGTATGTATGAGTCAGATTCAGACATAAATATGTAACCATTTTAAAATATACTTCAAGAAGAACCCACATTTTTTTTACAACAGCAAAATACCATTCGTGTTTTTGTGTTCACTTGTGTGAATATGGTCAAGGTAATGAAAAGGCTTATTTCACTGATATGTCCTAGAAGGAAGAGGGGGGGGGGCTAGTAAAAGCATAAATAAAGGCATTTTCTTGAAATAATATCTAGGCCCCACAGATAAGCAGAGTTATTTGGGCACAAATGATCTTTTCATTATACCTTTTATTCTAATGTCCTTGGCATCAAATAGAAATTGAGAGGAAGAGAAGAGGGGCTGACGGGAAGGTGGACAGAGTGAGGAAAGGATGTGCTTTGATCATCTACGAATAATTCAGGAGGGGAAAAGACCTAAAAAATTACAAAAAGTAAGGCCAAACTTAACAAGATGAGTATATCCTTTTTCCCCAATTTTATACTTTATACATAAATAAGTAAATAAGTTGTAGTAACGAGTTTTAAATGAACATTAAGAGAAAATAGGTCAAGATGGAAACAAATTTTATGAAAGCAGTTTTTAAGTGAAGAACTAGAATAGTTTCAATTTGCTTATGTAGAATTAAAGATTTCACAGAAGAGTAATAGATACATAGGAGATACCTACAGGCCTTGCCTTGCCTGCTGCCATGGCTTCCTTTCTTTTCCTGATCTTCCTAAAGTCTTTAGACTAGTGACACACAGTCACACACCCTCCTTCCTTTGCGAAGACTTGATCCTGTCCTGTGCTGTTTATTGAACACACAGTCACAGGAAAGAGCTAAAAGAAACTTAATTAACCACAGAAACCCAGCAGAGACATTCTTCTCTCACATACTTGGTTTCTTTAGGGAAATTATAGAATAGATAGGAAAATTCATATCTGCACTTATTCCCCTAGAGCTTTGGTAGCTGCTGAAGAGAGTCAACAATACTGTAACCACAGCAAAACTGACCCTGTCACATTATCTTCCATTGCTATATTGCCAGGGCCATAGGCAGTTCTCCATATTAGTGACTTTTCTCATTGCCAGGTGACAAACCAGCTGACCTAAAGGAGCATAAATACGGAAATGCTCATTTGGGTCATCTGTTGAGGGTATAGCCCACTGTTAGGAGGAAGTCAGGGTGGCAGGGATTTTAGGCAACTGTCCCATTGCATCTGCTGTCAGGAAGTTGAGGTGATGGGTGCTGGTGCTCATCTTGCTTTCTCCTTTATATTTAGGGGAAAATATTTATTTACTCTCCTGAGCTTACAAAATAGAATCTTCCACCTAAATAATAGTATCACGTGGGCTAACCTATAATAGTACCATCTGGGTTAACCTAGTTCTGATAATGTCTCCTGGACAAGCCTGGAGACTGTTTCCATGATGATTCAAAATCCTGTCAAGTTGATAATCCAAATTCATCTTCATATTCATTCACTTCTAGTCTCCTGTCTTAACCCAAACACTGGTAAAAGAATTAGACCAAAACATGCCGTTATTGGCACGCTAGCTTAATGAAGTTCTATCTTCTCTTTACATTCACAGTTTGTGTATGTTCACGTGTCTGAATATAGTGCAACTTTTCACAGTGTGTGTCTTAGTGTGTGTGTCAGAATCTTTCTAGCTGCAAAAGTAAAAGATCCCGGTCAGGGAAGTGCTGTAGACACGGGCACGCTCTCAGCCCTGTTGTTGCCATGTCGGTTCACACACAGATGGTCCACCCTCAAGGATGACCAAAGGATATTATTACCTCCAGTCCCCTCAGGGACACAGGGAACGGTTGCTGGAGTCTGTGTTCTGACAAGTTTATGCTTCCCCATGAAGAGAAGCCTGGTTACTCTGTCTCTGAGAAAGAGCTGCTTTAGTCCAGAGAAGTAGAGAGACGTGCAGTCCCTCATCGTTATTTAAAGAAACATGGGTAGTGTGGGATTTTTTTATGAAAAAGGGGGGATTTTTATTGTTGGTATTTCATGACATTAGTTTTAGGAAGTGTTAACATCTAATTCTTTGAATAACTGATTTCATCTAGTGTATATAGCATCTTATTTTAGCAGTTGCAGATGTCCAATAATGTCTTACAGAGTCTGGTAGAAATATGATAGTCATTGTTAAATTAGTAGAAAGGCTAAGACACACCATTCTGTCAACAGAAGAAAGAGTGTGTGCCGTTTCATTGCAACGGAGACCAGCTGGGTGGTCAATGAAAGATCAGGACTTCTGAGTCTTTGATGCTATCCTCCCGAAAGCCAACTTCACATAAATTTCCTCACCCAGTTCTACACGTATTACATGATTTTTATGTCGTTCTAGTTATACAAATCTATAGGCAGATATTTTGAGACAATACCTTCTGTAGTTCATTAGTTTCTATAATAAGGGAGAAACAAATGAAAATACTTTCTGATTAAACTAGTCAGGCAGAAAAAGAAGACACTTGCTTTACAGTCCGGAGGTTAAAACTGTAATGACGTCAAGGGAGTGCTGGATTTTGTAGAGTACTTTCTGCTTTTATTCTCCCTTTATACTATGGATAAACTCTGGCAATTGTATACACTGCACTTTGTTGTGTGCCTCTTAGGTAGGAACTGTGGAAAAGTGAGCAGAAACTAGACAGTGAAGCTGAGTATTCTGAAATTTGAATTAATCATTTTAGCAAATTCCATGTCTCATAAACCAGTTTAAACTTATTCTTCAGCACAGTTTTGTTTTGAGATGTTGGCTCATTGCTTATACACAAAACAGGATGCCTTATACATACAGTAAATTCTAAAACATATGAAATGTACTTTCCACACCTGACAGCTTTTCACCATGATGCCTTGCCTTCTTCAGATATTTGACATAATCTCCTTTCAGTCACTTCGACTTGTGCAAGTTCGTTGCGATTCATACACCTGAGTTTTCCTGTCTGCAGTAATAACACCTGTGTATACTGAACACTTAGGATTGTAGAATTTGCCTCATTTCACTAACTCTCTCAGCCTGCAATTTGACACCTGGTCCCATTCTAAGCACTAGACATGCACACAGCTCCTGCTCTGAGGATGTTCTAGATGTAGTGTGGGAGTTAACTTGCGAGTAGTAGGCCCAGGTCGGAAAGTGATAGGACACACAACTGTTGTGAAGGTCGAATGTGACGTCACAAGTAAAAACAATTCGAGAGCAGTGAAGTTCTATTGAAATGGAGCATTACTCTCTCAGGACTCTATTGCCAACCCCTATCCTGGGTTTTATGTATGGTTTATCATAAAGCTGAGTTCCCTGACCAGCCTACAGATATAAACAACTGTATTTTGTTTTCGTTTTTCTTTAATAATTTGCAATGTGAGTTTGGTAGTGATTCTGAAAAAGAAATAATTTCCAATTTAAAAAAAAAATACACAAAACTAAACTTCCTTCTAATCTAAGTTGGAATACTTGACACAAAGCTTGGAACATATATGTCATGATGATCTATAGTTTAGGGTTTAGGTTTCAGAGCTAGTAGGTGAACCATGATGGCTCAAAAGAAAGCAATTAATTTAAGTAAGAACACTGCAGTGGCTCAACAGGATGGCAAACTTTTGCACAAACACAATGGCACTTTGTACTTGTGAGTTACTGACTCTTTAAGGGAACTTGGGTGCAACTGTGGTGGTACCAGTAGCATAAAGTACTTTAACAACTTCTGAATAGACTTCCTCTTGCCGTTAAGCCACAGAAAATATGACAAAGTGGTTCTTCTATGAGGGTATTGTTAGAGATTAAAGCCCTGAGAAGAACTAATCTTTGAGGCAATTGTCACAGAAATATATAGCCACCGATAGTAAGGATAGAAGAAAAATCCACATCATCAGAACTGAGGGGAAAGGGTTTTTTGCATTATACGTGGTGGAATACATTCCTCTGTCAAATAAGCAATATGCACTTTGGTGGATTTTGTTTATCCATGTTACTTAAAGTTCTTAATCTTTAGAACACATTAATGCTCACTTTACTTGCAAATCATTCCTGGAAACATTTGTTTTTTCAGTAGCAACTTTTTTTTTTCTGAAATCGTCTTATGTTAAGAAGAAAACCCAATGGGCAAAAGCAAATGTGCTTTCCCCCTAGTTTTCCCACCAGTACATTCCATTTTCACCCTTTTCACACTCGTTTATACCTTAGCCTCGTGGCACAGCAATCCTCTAATATCAACGCTACCTCTTAACACTGTTTACTTGAGTCACTTCTCTGCTCTTCAATCTCTAAGGGACCAATTAACTTTTTTAAAAAATGAGGTTTTAAGATCACCCTGTATGGAGGCGGTGCTATATTTGAAACACCACCGTTGAGTGAAACAGAGGAGAAGGTTCAAGAAGTAGATAATGGTGCCTACGGTCAAGCAACCTAGAAAAAGAACTAATATATAGCATTAGATACACTGAATTCTTATCGTGGATAAAATGTTCCAAATTCTGCCTTTTGAAGCTTTGACTGCTACTCCATCCCCACATGGTCAAACAAGACTATTGGCTATCTCTTGAGCATTCTGTGTGGGTTTCTGAAATTTGGATTGTGCTTCCTTGAGGGAAGAGCAACGTCTTTCACTCTCGCGACATTTCATTATGTTCCATCACTCACTGAAGCCTGGATGTCTTTCATCCATTGTGGGAATGTGGCTTCCTTTGGCTAATGCTGCTGGCAATGTCTTTTCCATCCTGTAAAGTTTTGAATTCTTTGTTATGTGTCACGTATCAAAGCTCTGCAGATTGAAAGATTGTCCTTGTGCCCCACGATGCCTCAATGTCTTTGCCCTTCACAGCCTCCCACCTCTGATCTTCCCCCTCATAACAGTTCTAAGAAAAGGAAAAAGCAACTCATCTCTGACAAAATGTTGTGACTAAATACTGATAGCCGTCTTTTGTATTGATATTTTCTCTTGTTCTCATTTCTCTCTCACCTTTGAAATATGTCTTACTTGTTAATAATTCTCATCTACAAAATCAAAAGCATTGGGGTAAAGGAAGCACTCCTCCATTGTTGATGGGAGTGCAAGCTGGTACAGCCCCTTTGGATATCAGTATGGCAATTTCTCAGAAAATTAGTAAACAACCATCCTCAAGACCCAGCAATACCACTTTGGGTATATACCCAAAGAATGCTCAATTGTACCACAAGGTCATGTGCTCAACTATGTTCATAGCAGAATTGTCTGTCATAGCCAAAACCCTGGAAACAACCTAAATGCCCCTCAACCAAAGAATAGATAAGGAAAATGTAGTACATTTACACAATTGTAGTACATTTACACAGCAGAAAAAAAATAATGACACCTTGAAATTTGCAGGAAAATGGATGGATCTAGAAAACATCATATTGAATGAGGTAACCTAGACCCAGAAAGACAAATATCTTAAGTACCCATTCAAAAGTGGCTTTTAGACATAAAGCAAAGAAAAGCCAGCCTACAAATCACCATTTCAGGGAACCTAGACAACAGAAAGGATCTTAAGAAAGACATACAAGGGATCTAATCTACATAAAGTAGAAAAAGACAAGATCTTTTGAATAAATTGGGAGCATGGGGGATCATGGGAGATGGCAGAAGGGGACAGGGGATGGGAGGGAATCTTATACGTTCACATAAGATTCCATTGGAGAATTTTTTTTCCTTTTTAGGATGTCTAAATTTTAGATAGCTTCTTGTTTAGGGGTGAGAGACCATGTCCTCTTTCCTCTGTCAGCACTGAGATTCCATCTGATTTGAACCTACACAGGCCCTGTGAGTTCTGCCTTCATCTCTGTGAGTCCTAAGTGTATCAGTCCTCTTATGTCTGGAAGATACTGCTTCCTTTGAGCCATCCATCCTCTGGGAACCTTCTCATGTTTCTGCCTCTTCTTCTGCACATAGCCCCTGAGCTCTGATTGGAGAAGTTGGATGAAGAAATTCCGTTTAGAAATGAGTGCTCCAAAATCTCTCACTCTCTGCACATCGTCCAGTTGTCTGTTTCTGTGTTAGTTCCCATCAGCCACAAAACAAGTTTTGCTGGTGATGGCTGAGCAAGGCGCTGATCAATGGCTGTAGCATAAGTCATTAGGAGTCATTTTATTGCTGTGTTCCTTTAACAGAACAATAGTACACAGTCTTCTATGGGACCATTCTCTTTCAAACCACCGTACCAAAAATTCTAAGATAGCCCGACTGTAGATAACTCATACAGTTAAAATATGCACCATTGATTGAAATTGCAAAAATTAGTCAGACAGAACAGCCCAGAAAAGTGATTTTATTGTTTTAAAACATGAATAAAAACTGAAAACTTTGCCACGTAATGTTAACATGCATGGGTATTGGTTTTGAGTGCCTTCGTCAAGGCATCTAGTTGTTATCTCTGGCAAAGGTTGGTATCTGGTCAACTGATGCTATCAGAATTAATGACCAACATGGTGTGGAGGAACTTTCTTGCTTCTCTGAGCAACTATATGACTAAGAAGTACTGAGACATGTGGTAAAACAATATAAATCACATGATTAACCTTACCTACTTAAAGCACAAACTATCTCCAAA
Source organism: Microtus ochrogaster (assembly GCF_000317375.1). Lineage (NCBI taxonomy): Eukaryota > Metazoa > Chordata > Mammalia > Rodentia > Cricetidae > Microtus > Microtus ochrogaster. The sequence continues at coordinate 9,692,289 of NC_022023.1, forward strand.
CCCTACCTAATGTTTCCTAATGTTTTTCTTCCATAAAATAAGGAAAGGAAACATTAATGTGTATGTGTGTGTGTGTGTGTGTGTGAGAGAGAGAGAGAGAGAGAGAGAGAGAGAGAGAGAGAGAGAGAGAGAAAGAGAGAGATCTGTTTGTGTGCCTGTGTCTGTCTGTCTCTGTGTGTCTGTTTTTGAATGTTTGTGTGTGTGTTTAGTTATCATGGGCATTGATAGGAAAAGTGTAAGTCATGAGGTGGCATTTGTCTCATATGGACATTTATTATCTCCAACTATGTAGGGTAAGCAACCTAATCTCACTGAATTTACCATCTTTTAAAAGGCCTATAATGGCATTGATCCCACTCACCCTAACAATCAGATCTTCCCTGAACGTCCTTTGTATACAGCATTATGCACATAGAAGATGGTGTCATTTGAGTTTGGCATCTGTGTTTGGTAATTTAGTCCTTACAGTTAAGTGTTTTCTGTGAATATGTCTCTAATGCATACATCACCAGAGATATCAAATTGTTTCTATCACTAAGATAGTTTTTACATACATTTATGCTATAATTGAGGAAACTTATATAGATCAGGCCTCCATTTTCATATTATATTATGAAATATATTATGATATTATAGTGTGTTTCTTAACATAATTTTAAAACTCAGGATGTCAACGTTTAAGCAAAGATCACTTTTTTTTTACCTACTTCGGAAAAGTCTGAATATAAAAATGTTAACCTCTTGTTTTTCTTATAAAACTTTAGCACTTTGTAGTTTAAGAAAAATAGAAAGTAAAGTATATTAACAAAAGTATTTTTTTTTCAAACAGCGTAAGCACTATTGCAGATTTTCTGCTCGTGTTAGACTGAATTTATTAATTCTCTCATTAGCCTACTATTTTCTGATATAATTCTACAGGCATCATTAGCTAAGGATATTTCAAGTTTCTTACATTTTTATAAATATTTTTATCTTAGGCAGTACATAATTGCAGTACAATTCTTTTCTGGCTAACCTCAAAATCAAAACACACAAACAAGGAGCTTCATTAGTGAAGACCATTTTAAAGAAATATCTTTCAGGGAATAAATTTGATTATTTTTATGTCCTGAAATACCATAAGTTAGTAAGGCTCTAATAAACCATTCCATGAAAAAAAAGTTAAGGTTTTATTTTAATTCAATGAAATGAAAATTACAATGCTTATATGCTTCCTTTTATCATACCACAACCCCAAATTAGCTCTGGGGAAGAACAAAAACCACATAGATTGTTCAGCTGCCGTTAATAGTAACAGAAACATTATATATTCTACAGCCTCTTGTGTTGGTCAAACTCTGATGTTGCTGCCTAATGTTGACATGCTGGGGCAAGATGCTCCTATTTCCTCAGATAGAGCGGATGAATAGGGAGATAGGAGAGATCACCAACCTGGCACTCAGAGCCTGTTGCAACGAATGAATTATGTAAGTGTCCTACACAGAAGGGGCGAAGAACAACTGTTAAAAATCCAAATAAAATGTACCATTTTGGCGGTCCTGTAATGTAAACAACAGGAGTCAACCAGTCAATGATAGCTCTCTCTCAAATAGCATTACGATTTCTTTCTTTCCACAATAAAGAGAAAATTGCCATAAAAGGGAGATGTTAAATATTACAATATATACTTTGAAAGGGATTAATGCTCTTTGAACAAGAAGTGATATTTTCCCCTCTCCCCAACTGGAGGGACTGACTTATCTTGCCCCTTCCTCTTTCACTTCTCTTTTGAAATTCAGTACATGTACTGGGGAAAGGTTAAAAACTAGAGACAAGTAAAGGAAAATCCCCTTGTCTTTTTCTTACCTCTGTCCACTAGACCAAAGATGAGAAGCAACTGAAACAATGCTTCTCATGAAGTAACCAATATATGTTCCTTCATGTAGATAATGAATAGCCCTCTGTGATTGCAGAGGTGTGATATTTGGTTGAATGCCAAGCGATCATCTGGGTTCCTCCTAGAGGTAATATGAGCAGATGTTTATTCTCCTACTCTTTGCTGGTAAGGAAAGATCTTAAGTGGTTGGTCTGTCAAGATCACAGAACCTGAGTCCTATCTCTTCTCCATTAGCCAGACTCTCTCCTGTCTCCATAAACTTTCACCACTGAGATAAATCACTAAAACCAGTGTGTGTGTGTCTGTGTGTGTGCATATGTGTGTGTATGTGCTCATGTAGTTCATACATATATATGAGTTTGAAAATGATTGCGATTTTCATTATAGATATCAAGATATGTTTTTATGCTTAGTTAATAAAATGTCTTTGTACATACTACAAAATAAATGACCTAAAAATGAAAGTATTGAATTTTACTGATACTCAATTTTTAAAATGTTAAACAGATAAAAATATAAACATGTTTTAAATGAAGTGCATTGATCCGGCTAATTATTGCCTACAAAAATAACTTAAGCAATATTCATACTCTGTACAAGTCACTAGATGTTGTGAGTATGACAGTGAACAAACTATGCCTTTAAGGCATCCCACCCAGAAGGTGAGGAAGATATAAGACAGAGTCACTACATGCCTAAATGCTGGGGTCATGAGAATCCAAGTGAGTAGGGGTTGGCTGGAGAGATGCTTTTTATAAGACAATTAAGCTGAAATAAATAAGAAGGAAGGAAGGAAGGAAGGAAGGAAGGAAGGAAGGAAGGAAGGAAGGAAGGAGTTAATTGAATTGATTAATTGTGGTGGGTGCAGATCAGGGGAGGGAAACAAGATGTGCTTAAGCAAAAGCGGAGGAACAAGACAGCAGTGGAGAAGGCAATGAGAGCTGTCAGCAAGAAAGTGGAATGATGTGATCCCCCTAGAAAACAGTGTAGGATGATAAACTTCAGTGTGGGTTTGGCCACAGGACTTGGGAGCTCCAATCAGACAAAGAGGAAACAGCTAGGAAGACAATATAGAGTTACAAACTCATACTTTCCCTGGAATTCTCTTCTCTTTAAACCTACTAAATACAGACTTCTTTTCTGACATGGTGTGTTTACATGGAACAAGAGACACCAAGTCTTTAGCACACCATTTAACCTGCATTGGCTCATTTAAGACTCAAGATAACTTTTACCAAATGAACAAACTGCTTCTTGATGAGGTATAGGATTCTTTTATAGCCCAAGCATCTTGGTTGGCAGATCCAGAATTAAAATCCAGGTTTTAAGATCTCTTCTCTATTGCACTTACATGACTGGAAACACTGGACCTGTTAGCAGAAGAATCTTATTAAATAATTGCTTATTTAGATTCTTCTGTCATAGAACAGAGTAGTTAAGGCTGTTGTCTTCATGGTAACTACATTCAACAAAGAAACAGACTGATGTGAGTAGCTTTTCTTTCTTAACAAATTCCTTTTTACTAGGGAAGAAAATGTTGTTCATGTTTCAGAGAGGAAAGAAGGGCTTATTAATAATTGGACTATACGATGGTGGCGCACGCCTTTAATCCCAGCACTCGGGAGGCAGAGGCAGGCGGATCTCTGTGAGTTCGAGACCAGCCTGGTCTACAAGAGCTAG
>NC_022023.1:9696077-9709336 GCF_000317375.1 Microtus ochrogaster
TGACTATTTGTGAAAGGAAAGACTGCCAGTGTTAACATAGATGGTATAGTCTATCACAGTAAACTGAAGGCCAGAGACAAGCAAAGAGAGGAAGACAGTGGGAGAGAGAGAGAGAGAGAGAGAGAGAGAGAGAGAGAGAGAGAGAGAGAGAGAGAGAAAGACTTTTAAAAGCAGATGTTCATATGACCTTCCTACTAGAAGCCAAAGAATCCCTAGGGTAACACTTAGAAGAACTGGTCCAGTCACTTTTCTGGTTTCCAACCCATGGTTTTGTTGTTTTTTGTTGTTTTTTTTTTTTTTATTAAAAGGGGTGCAGTGACCTGAAAGTCTAATTACCCCTCTCCAAATGTCTGTTTCTTAGGCTGCTGGTAGCAGAAAGCAGGACTAGTTGACAGCCATCCTCCGAATCAAATCCCATAAATAACCTGAGCAATTACTCTGTGCTGTGCTGGAGAAGTCAGTGGGCACTTGGGAAGAAAAGAGTAATGCACTATGAACTCCAAGTCAGGTTAATGCAAAGTGGAGCTCTAAGTACCGAAGCTATTAGAAGGAAAGCCGAGTGTGTGTCATCACTCCTTCTGCTCCTACAGATGTACAGCTATCTTCAAACTCAGGAATGGCTCACCCGTTCTTACCAGAAGAGCGGTGGGGTGGGGGACACCACGTGCTGAGCTCTAGAGAACACTAGCTTGCAATATATTGAAATAGTCAAACAGAATGTGAGTTCACATGAAGGAGCAGAGAAGGGGAAACTGCAAAGGGCAAAGGGGTGATGAAACAGTATTAAGCAGAATAAGAAAGAGCCAAGAAGAACATTGCTGAGGAAGCTGTGGAAAAGCTGGTCTGGCGTCAGAGAAATGTCTTAGCTCAGTTTGTCTGACAGGAGCAAGCACGGAACCTTAAAGTGTCTGTGCCTGACAAAAATCACCCTTGCCTTCCATCAAGGAGGCCTAAGAATTAAGAGGAACCCAGAAGACGAGAACCGGTTTCCATCAGGGTGTCTCAGCTTACAAAACACCTATTGCAGAGTCACTTTAGTAGGAAAGGCCTGGAACAATATTCTTCTAATATGAATCGAGGCTTAGGCCCAATGCAGAATATCAGAATTTCCTGAGGGCACACGTGGTATTTGAAATATATTTCGTTGATGAGTCTTATAAACAATTAAGTTTGTTACTCCAACTAAGTTTAGTGATAAGCACTGCTTGAGAGAGAAATTTGCATTCCTGAACACGTACTGGACAAAGGTGACAGACGTCCTCCCATGTTCAATTTACCGTCATGGGGATTCACAAAAGGACCCCCCCCCATGAGTTATCCTTGCAAGGCATGCAAATTCTGCTGGCCACCAACATGTTTCTGATGGATGCCCTGCAGCCTGGTGGCTACCTGCCCTTTTGACAGAAAGAAGGGTATAGATTCTGAAGTCCAGGCATCATCGCCACCATCTTCGTCAGAGTAGCTCAGAGCACCGGGCCAGTCCGGGAGAGGAAAGACTGCAGGAAACCTTCAGAACCTCCTGGCAGCAAGGGGATGCTCACCAAGACCATAATTGTAGATCGCAGTGCTAGGTGCTCAAGGCAAAACACCACGCTTTCCTCTGACGGAATGATTATTCAACTTGCAGGTCTAAAACAAACTTATAAGAAGGACTCCTGTGGTGTAGAAACATTTAATTAATTAGAAAATTGCATGTGTGTTCATTAAACTTGTATTTTCCAGCAGATAAGCCAGACTAAATAAAACCATGTTCAAAATCAAGCGTTCACGCAAGCAATTCCTAGGGATCTATGCCCACCTGCAAAATAAATGCTGAGCTGGAGCCACTGTCTGCTTCTGGGTAATCCCGACTCTTTCCCCTTTCCCTCCCTCTCCTAACTGCTGGTGAGTTGTGGTCTTGGTTTAATTAATGCCTCCATCTGTAGGCTGCTAACCCTAAGAAGCCTGCGGCTCTGTGCCAGGCTTTTTTATACACAACATCATGGTGCCAACCTCCACATCTGTATTTGCAGCATAAAGCATTGCTGCACTCATGGTGAGGTATGAATGCCTGCGGAATACTGATAAATGAATGGTCCTTTATCCTAATACCTTCGCTGGCATAGTACAAATGAAGGACAGATAAAGCATCCTTTAATGCAAACACATCTCTTCCCATACTGTTCTGTTGGGTCGTCTCTTCAAAGATTACAGTGTCCTTCCTGCTCAGGTCCCCATCACCTCCCACCATTAGGGAAGCCACGTGGAAGCCTTCTAGGGCGCATGCTGAGTCACTTCTCCACTCTCTTCTCTCCGCAGCTCCAATGGAAAATCGGTTACATGGGCCCAGAACGAAAAAAGCAGCCGGGGGCAACACTTGTGGCAGCGGCTGTCGGTCCACATCAACAAGAAGGAGAATCCCAATCAGACAGCGGTCATCAAACCCTTCCCCAAGAGCACTGAGAGCCGTGGGCCGGGTGCAGGCGCTGGTAGCTCTGGCCCTGGGGTGGCAGGCGCTGGTGGCAGCGCTGGATGCGCAGTGGCAAGTGGCCCGGAGCCTCCTGATGCAGGCCCCAAAGCACTGTACGACGTAGTGGAGACTGAGGAACGCTTCCCAGCAGCTGCCAGGCCGCGCTCTCCGTCGCCCATCAGCACTCTGAGCCACCTTGCAGGCTCGGCAGGCCGCACAGATGACGACGCGCCCTCGCTGCATTCGGAAACAGCAGCGCGCAGCAGCTCCTCCCAGGGCTCGCTCATGGAGCAGATTAGCAGCGTGGTGACGCGTTTCACCGCCAACATCACAGAGCTCAACTCCATGATGCTGTCCACTGCAGCGGCGCCCGGGCCAGCCGGTGCCCCTATCTGCTCGTCATACCTGATCCCCACAGAGATCCAGCTGCCCACGACCATGACGACTTTCGCGGATATCCAGCCACTGCCGGCCATCGAGGTGACTGGAGGAGCTCAGCAGACGACAGGGGCATCACCTGCCCAGGAGACTCCTGCAGGAGCTGAGGCCGCACCAGGCAAACCAGACCTGGAGGAGCTAGTAGCCCTGACTCCGCCATCCCCCTTCAGGGACTCGGTGGACTCGGGGAGCACCACCCCAAACTCTCCGGTCTCCGAATCAGCCCTCTGCATCCCATCATCTCCCAAATATGACACTCTCATCATCAGAGATTACACGCAGAGTTCCTCGTCGTTGTGAACCACTGAAAACTTTCCTGGGATCGGTATGAGCAGCAGAAGACCTCCGTGTCACACATGGGCGCAGCGACACCCAGAGCCACCCCAACAGAGTACCTGAGGTGGACGATGCCAAGGGCACACACGGTGGAGACACGAGATCAATAGTGCTATTTCACAACAACCGATGACGACACCAACCACACATCTTCTGGCAGATTATCTTCTAGTGGCCTTAGAAAAAACATGGGCTTTTAAGAAACACTGCTTCTATTTGGAGAGTGCTGACCAGGATGGGTTGAAGCAGTTAACAATACCAAGTGCTTTGGGCGGAGGCATCAATGGTGTGAGCAGCATCCTGGACCGTGAAAAGTGGAGTTAATAAGCAACTGTAAACAGTTTTGTTTGTTTACTTCATTTTCCCAGAAGAGTCTTTGATTCACCAAACACTGAATGTACATTTTCTAACAAACTCAAACATCTGGGACCAAAAAGTTAATCTTCCTGTTTTTTCCTTCCTTCCCCGGTCCAGACCTTGAAAAGCTAACAGTGATTAGAGCCCAGTATTTCCTGAGGCTTGTGATTCTCCTGAATAACACAAACGGGTAGTGAGTGTTTGCTGATGGACAGAGAGTTTCTAACTGAGACTTTCCGATCAGGCTGTGAGATATTCTTCCAAAAGCCTGCATCCTGGATTCCACCTAGTTATTTCAGATTCACTTCCATTAACCAAGAAAACCAGTGCAAGATTTCTGGACTATTTCACCATGTTGCCAATCAATACTGGAGTAGCAAAAAAACAAAAAAAAAATATTTTCTGGAACACTGTTTTGTAATTCCCTCACCGGGGTGCATTGTGTAGCTGGAAATTCTCTTTGTAATAACTCGTGAGCTGTAACCTGGCTCTCTTTCACGATACACAGGCACTCCTCTTTATGAACGCCCTTCCGTTAGTGTTGCCAGCTGAAACCGTAAGATACACAATGAGCTTCCTCATCCCCTTCTTGTAAGAACCTGATATACAAAGAGATCGATCCTCTGTTAGTGGTGGCTGCTTTGTCCCCAGTCCCACTTCTGAAAGAGTGGTCCCTGGACCCTATGAGGATGTCACACGCGGAAGGACTGTTACGGAAAAAAAAAATAGTACAGAATCTCAGTACAGGAAAGTCAGCATAGCAAACGATTTGCTGTGCCCTAATGAGCAGTGATTTTACCTTCTCTTGGCTGCTTATATGGGGCAGCTATGAACTATGACAAATGTAGATTTTTTTTCAAAGCAATACAGAATACTCAAACAGAGGAACCTTAATATCAACCACAGTCTTTCTCAGCCATTCCAAAAAAAAAAAAAGGCAAAGCAATTGCAAATCCTTTACTTTTTAAAATAGTTATTAATATGGTTTTGTGCACTTCATACTGTCACTTTTTAAATACTGCAGGAAAGAGTTTTAGGGTTACAATAAAAACATACATGCTTTGGTGGGCTCACATAGGTAGAAACTGTACAACAAGACCTGAATCTACTAGCATCTTTATATTGGTCCCATTGCAGCTATCCTCAGGTACCAAATAGTCTTGATTTTTAAATAAAGATAGTAATAAGAGGAGGTATTCTATAAATTTAATGTTCAGTTGACCCAGCCTTATACTAAAGATAGCCTTATGAGAAAGATTTGCCAAGAGACAGAAGTATATTTTTAGCAGAGAGAAATTTAAATAGAACTTTAAAATTCTTATTTCAATATCCTTGATATCCTGCGCTCGCTCTCTCTCTCTCTCTCTCTCTCTCTCTCTCTCTCTCTCTCTCTCTCGCTCTCTCTCTCTTCTTTTTCTTTTTTGGTTGTTTTTGTTTTTTTTTCTTCTTGTTGTTGTTGGGTCTTATTTTTGTTTGTTTATTTACCATCTGATTTTAAAGAAATTGAAACTGGAAGTCTACCCAATAAAATAATCTTTTATTCTCCAGTTTTAAGATTTTTAGTAACTACTGACATTGCTTTTCTGATACCTGTTCGTATTTGAAATTTTAAATGGAATCTTCCATGTTGAAGCATTAAAAGCTAACAATAATTCATAAATTAATCAAGCTTTGTAAGTCAGATTTGAAAATAACATTGTCAGAACAATGCAATCCCAAATTGTAATGGGATTCTTGGAAGAGAAAAGAAGTCTGGCTCACTTGCATAGCTTCATTGAAAGGGAATGCCTGCCTCTCCCTGAAAATCCCTTGTAAATACTTTGAAATGTCAGTGCCCCTTGGTATCCATCAAAAACAGTGCATTCACCTGGGGTTAGAGTCTGCTTTCCTAGGTGTTAATATCTTTCTAGATAAGCGCTACTTTCTTGTTTCACTGACTCTTTACCTTGATTTCTGTTTTACTGTTATGTGCAGTAAGTTTTACTTCTTCGACTTTTTTGTGGAGGTCTTTTTTTCCTATGATTTCCATGACATGTCTTTTCTTCTAAAATTTACTACTTTATCAGAAATCGCATTAGAAATTCAAGTTTATTGAAATTTCCTTATATAATTCCTTGTGATGTCATAGTCAGCTATAATAAAAATAATTTATTTAATTAGAGGGAGATAAAATTATTTTTCTATAAGTTACCCAAACATTGTCATCTAATTGAATAGATTGTATATTGCACATACCAATAATACATCTTTGAAATCTTTGATTTTGGAATGATGCTAACTCTCTCTTTGCCAATTCTAACACCAGGTTCCAAGTAATAACTATAATATAAAGAAAACTGAATATTTATTCTAGGGCTAGGATATGAACTTCCCAACTCATTTGAGGACCTATTCTTACTGAGTTTTCTTGATAACAATCTAGTCCAGGTACCTAGTGATAAAGCATTTGGGACTTAAGTGACATAAAGAAAAGATGACAATGATAAAGACCAGAACAGTAGCCTGAAAGGAGGTTTTGGTCCTGAGAACTGAGAGGAGACCTGGATTGACCAAATTTATTGGCCCAAAGGTCCACTTACTTTCCTTTTGAGAAGAGTGGAGTGAGCCTGAGAAGATTGTGTTTGGATGGGGCTAGACATAGGGAACTGGAAAGGAATCTGGGGAGGAAACTCATAAGAAAATTGACAGATGCAAAGGAGAAAAACAAATCTCCAAACGTGCTAATCTTTGAACGTAATATTCTTTTTCCAACGACTGATAAACCAGCAAGTGATCAGAAGGACTCGGAGCTATTTATGACTGTAAATGCATTGTATAACGGCTTTGCTGCAGTCTGACTTCCAAACCAGGACTTAAACACTCTTTTTCAGAAAAAAAAAAAAAGAAAAAAAATGTCCTGTGCTAGTCTCCCAGCAAAATGTACATGGTTTGGAGACTTCAAAGTTATTATATGAGTTCTCATTTAGCAACAGCTTATTAATAACCCTCAAGCTGTCTGAATCTCTATAGTTACCATTTACAATTTTATACTGTGAAAAAAAACTACAGATCAGTGAAAGCATAAAGATGATTCAGAATTTGCCTTGAAGAGGATCTGAGGCCTGGGAGAATCTCAAATGTCTGTTGTTGAATGGGGCATGTATAAAACAGTTGGCTAGATTTCACTGATCTTCCAGATGTGAACAAATATACTATGTATATTGTGTGTCTTTCTAGAACTCAATGGCAGCTGCTGGTGATGTTGTAATTAGAAATCTATATAGAATATAGATGTTTAGAGAGATGGTGCCAATACTAAAATATTTGTGTGGGCTACAAGTGCTTGTACTTCATTTTTTTTTCTGCACTCAGAACTGATTTGGTTTTACAACTGTGTGCACAATCTGTTCTTTTTCTGTTGTTGCAGCTTGTACTATTAAAATAATAGAGAATGTTAAATTATTTTGATGTGAATTGCAAATGATTTTTTCATAAATTTTAACATTTTTATCAGCATTGTTTCGCTTTGTACTTGTATAAATGTGATTTATTTTAGCATTTTAAAATATACTTGCCTGCTTCTCAGTTGTCTATATCACGTTATAGTTGATGTTTGTGAAGCCAGTTACTTTTTGAAAAATATTAAAAGATAAATTATGATATGCCTTCAAAATTATTCCCCTCAAATGCTTAGACTATTGTCCTAGTGGTATTTCCCGAGAATGACAAGAGTCATTTCACAATTTAGCCTTAAGTTCTAAATCATAATATACATTTGAATTATGATCATTGGGTAATAAACTAAAGCAAGTCAACCTCAAATCAAACAGCTATGTTGCCCCTAAAGACCTCTACATATACCTTCTTAGATAAAAATATTTACATTAGAAAAATAACATGAGGACTAAAATTTTACTAATCTATGCATACAAATTACAGGAGTATTTTCTGAGTTATTTGCCTGGATACTGCTAAAGTTACACACATAAAATTGACAAGGTACATGCATGTACATATGTATATAGAAATTCGTACACACATTTACATATTTACTTGTGGCTCTATCCATAAAAGCTTTCGTAAGCAATTCTGGTGTGTGTGTGTGTGTGTATGTGTGTGTGTTTATGTATATAAAACTTTCCAAGAAAAAAAAAGTTGTCATATCACCGTTTACTTTTGACCCCCAAACCCTTAATTTTTTGAATACCAGTTAGTGAAAAGATAAAAAGCAGAATATATGCTTGAATTGATTTACAAAAGATAGTGTATATTTTAAAATATATCCTCTCGGTGTTTACACACCTTGTGATGTTTGTGTTCCAGCATAATCTACACAAATACATGAATGCATAAAATTATATTATTGTAAAAATTATATTTAATCTTAAACAAGGCAGCCTTTTTCCTACAATACCACACTCAACCCTTCATTATGTTCTATCTTTCAGCAAGCCATTCACACAAAATTCACCTAAAAGTGAGATACCTGGAAAAATAGTAGAAAAATTTATCTTCTAAAATTTAAGATAGACTTGTTTCAGGAGAAGTGTAGAAAGTCACTCATACCCAGGTGAAGAAAAACAGAATCACAGTAAATACGAAGCCAGATTTATCACCCTAACAGCGTCATATCTTAGATAGGTTAGCCTAATTTCCCTCCAACTCAGTTCCTTTTACAAAAAAAAAGGGGGGGGGGCTGTGATGTTCCTTCCATTTCTCATTCCTGGGACAAGAGTGCATGTTTGGTACATAGACGATACTTGCAGAATTAGTACCAATAGCATTTAACACATAGCTAATATTCCACAGAAAGCTTAAATTTGTGGTGTTCAATCTTGTGGGGAAGTAGAACAAGTAATTTTTAAAGTTAAAATTTTGTCAAGACAACCTACTAAATGAGTTCTCTTTTGAGGACAGCAGTTATGTGATGTTGAATGTTACAAAAAGAATGCTCTTTCTCATTTGGGCAGTATATATACTAAACTTGGAAAGAATGCTTTTCTTCATTTATGTCTACTTAATGATTGCCAATATTTTCCCATGCTATGTATAAATGGTCAGCTTTAGAAAAAAAGGTCTCGAAATGTTTACTTATCATGGCAGCTAGAGAGATGGTTAAATATGTAATGTATTATTGAAGCTATCTCCTTAAACATGACCATAACATCTTTTCTTTATCACGGGATATTTAGAAATTCAGAAGCAACTGCCATAATTTTCTTTTTAATTACTTAATTGTTGTTAGTCCATAACATCCACAAAGGAGAAGTTGGAAATTAGCTTCTCTAGTCATTCCTACATTTCCAGATGGAAGTGGTACAGGAAAACTTAAACTTTCACATAGCTAAATATTTTTTAAATTCCCTTTACTCCAGGTTAAAGGCCCCCGTTTTTAACCTGTGCATGAGTTTTTCTGAGTGATACACTAGTTATACACTTACAAACAAGCTTACATTCTCATGAATTAATGTTAAAAACTTACTTTTATATATTAGTGCACCCCAGTAATAAGATAGATGTTATATTGTAAATTATAGGAAGAATATGCCCACAAAAGTATTTGGTTCTCTTTTCTGAGCTGTTGAACCATAAAAGTTTCTACAGTTTTTATTTTTTTTTCCAACACAGAATTTATTCAAATTCATCTCTCTCTCCGGGGTTGAGCGAGAACATAAAGGTGAACGTTCACTCCTTTAAATTAGTGGCAACTGATATAAAATTTAAGATCCCTTTGACATGCAGAAAATATTCAATCTCTAGACCATCTGCAGCAAATTTAGCACAAACACTCATGCATCCTCCATAACAGTTTTATGCCACAAACTAGGAATTTCTCCAAAATTACAATTATATGATGCAAAACAGGTAATTTTCACCCCGATCTCATGTTTTCTTTTTTTTTTATTGAGAAAAGGAAAAAAAAAACAAGTTTCCACCTCCTTCCAGCCTCCCATTTCCCTCCCCCTCCTCCCACCCTTCTCCCCCTCCCCCACTCCTCTCCCCCTCCCTCTCCAGTCCAATGGGCAGTCAGGGTTCCCTGCCCTGTGGTAAGTCCTAGGTCCTCCCCCCTCCGTCTATATTTAGGAAGGTGAACATCCAAACTGGCTAGGCTCCCGCAAAGCCAGCACAATACGTAGGATCAAAACCCCGTGCCATTGTCCTTAGCTTCCCATCACAGGAGATCGCTTCCTATGTGTAACCCCAACAGCACAGACTTTAAGGGCAACATTGAATAAATGGGACCTACAGTTTTTAAAGATTCAAAAGCAGAATAATTTCAAATAATTTACTCTCTTCACCTGAAAATGTACCAGTCTGCAATATGCAAATACAGAGATGAAACTTGACACTAGAGAGCACGAATTCCTAGATCACACTTTGCAAACGCTGTAATACAAACTTCTAAATATCTCATTTTGTTCAATTAGTATTCACAATGATTTGCTGCTCTCCAATTCCGTGAGGATCTTCTCAGATGCTTAGAGCAGAATACTGATGCTGTATCAGCTCCACATTAGGCACTATCCTGAACTATGGGACATCTTTCTCAGTATTGCTGTACACTTTCATCCTGTTTTCTGACTTCGCATCCCAGTACCAGACTATTATTTCACTTTCACGACTCAACCTGAGGATTTTCCCCAGTGTTTTATTATTTTTCTTTTGATTCATTTTACTTGTTTTATTCGGGAATGTTGGTTCTTTTAACTCCCACAGCTTGAGATGAAGCAATGTTAACAGTGTAGTCTATCCCAAAGTTAGCAATAGGTTGCCAAGAAATTCCCAGAATCTGTGTTTAGAAGCCATATCCAAGTTCTTAATTGTATAAATGACGAAAGTTGCACGGACATATCTATAAAAATAAAAGATCTAGGTAATGATGTTAGCCTTTAGGTGTCGATAGCTACGTTTCACTTAGTTATGGTCTCCAAATAACTTAAATTCCATCATCGTCCAGGTCCATCACCCAACTATCAAATGACCTTGCATCCATCTCAATGCATACAAATAGAAATGTCTTATTCTGCAGTATAAGTATACAATCTAGTATTCCAAGGAAAAGCAGAAACAAACTTTGTTGGGACATCCTAGATAGTTCTGGCTTACCAGGATGAAAGAAGTTAGTGCAAATAGGCAATGTTTTAATTTAAAAAAAGTCAAATTTGATTTATAAGGAACATAAAAGGGATAAAACTCTTAAGTGACAAAATGAAAATCAAGACCTTAAAAACAATGTTGATGATGACAAAGCCAACATGCAGATTGTAATCAAAAAGAAAGACTAATGAAATTGTATCACCGAGTGATGTTGCATACAGAACAAGTATCAGTCAACATGATCATGACACATGAAAAGCACTGACAGAAGCGAATATTAAATGAACAAAGGCAGATGTAGGCATATTCACTTCTAACAAGAAATAGTTCAAGCATAAAGATATTAGAACACTCCATATGGATGTTTTCATGGGTAAAAGACTTAGAAGATAAAACAATCCTTAGCCTGCATGTAATTATCACTATGCTTCAAAATTCACAAAACAAAGAAACAAAATAGAATGCTTGGACTTCCCACAGGGCAGGGAATCCTGATTGCTCTTTGGGCTGAGGAGGGAGGGGGACTTGATTGGGGGAGGGGGGGAAATGGGAGGCGGTGGCGGGGAAGAGACAGAAATCTTTAATAAATAAATAAAAAATTAAAAGAATAAAAAGAAAAGAATTATACATTTGCAATTGTTACCATGCATTACTAAAAAAAAATGTTAAGAACCAAAGAAGATTCATATATCTCTCAAAAAAGAAAGAATATATATATTATATATATATATATATATATATGACAAATACATTCGCTTAGATTTTTTTTTTACTAAAATCGCAGCCTACTAGAAATGAACACTATCAGGCTGATCATGGTAGTGACACATAGCTGTAATTCCATTATCATGAAGTAGGTAAAGTAGGAAGAACTGAAGGTCAAGGCAATTTTAGGAAACTTAGTGAGAACCTATCTCAAAACTGAAAGCTAAATAAATAAAAACCTTCAGTCAAGGGTTCTGCACATTGTAGAGTAGCCGAAGAGCCTTCTAAAGAATGTGGATTTTACCTAAATGTATTTACAAAAGTTATTTAATTGAAGATGATGAATCATAATCATAAAATACAATACAATTACTGTTGATTAAATAAAAAGTAGTAATGTGAAGCAAAATGCAAGAAATCATTTAAAGGTATCATTAACACCAGTCTTTTCATTTGAAAGGACAAAAAAAAATGGAAAAGAATTCCTGGGATCTAATGAAGTAAAGGAATCCGAGCACAGAAGCTGGTAAAGAACAGAAGAGGTAGAGCAGAGAGAAGAAGGGGGAGAGGGAAAACTAATAGGTAACATTTCATTCTAATGAATAAGAACTTGGAGCTGAATTTAAACAGTGCTTAAAAACACAAATTATGAAAATGAAACAAAAAGAAAGATATAACATGATAGTAATAGTAAAATTTCATGAAATTCAATTTTAAATTATCTTATTTTAGAAACCACAGTTCTAATCCTGTCCTGTAAAAGTAAAATTTGTCAAACATATAAATGCAGAGTGTGGGGAAAACATGAAGATATTTGCTGAATTTTCCTGAGGCTTTCATAACTTTGCTATAAAAATAAAACAAATATGAAATTAAAATAAAATTATAAGATAGTCTAATAAACACAGATTTATTTTTAAAGAGGAAATATTTATGTATTAATTTATAAAATTTTGAACAAGATTTATTATCATGAGCGTGCAAGTAAGTAAAAATGTCATATTCCAAAATTAAGTAGACCCTACATCTATGCAATTCAATGAACTTCTATACAGTTAGAATAGGTATTCAGTACAAAAATAATGGAGCTTAACATCAAATCTTACATTTTCAGTAGCAAATATACCATATGTATTTATCCATCATTAAACAAAAATATCCATGACAGAATTAGAATTAGATTATTTTCCTCTTTCATGATTCATGTCCATTACCTACATACTGTCCTTCAAATTGTGAGATTTAATAAATGGTAATACTTCATGAAGCAGTATAGTTTTCCCTGGGAGTTTAAATAGTCAATCTTAGAAAAACCTATCACTAAATACATCGTTGACATGTTAAAAGGAAAACCTGATGTGTATGAAAGACAACATTAGAACAATACAAAAATAGCAGAAATGCATGGTTATTACAAAGAATAAATTAGCAACCAAAAGCAGAGGGAAATTTTATTCAGACAGGGAAAAAAAACAGTATTTGTATCCCATGGCAAAGATAATCATAGTAAGAAAATGCTAGAATTCCATCAACTCAGGAATGAAGGAGGTAATCGTATGTGTATGTGCAGTCTGTAACTGTTAATTAACAAGACCATGTTTAGAGTTAAGTGGTAGTGACACTAGCAAGTGCCATTATTTACATCTGCACTGCTCTGAGCAAACCAAGACTTGAGCCCATTTTAAAAAAGGAATATTTAATATGAAGTGTTTAGCCCTCCAGGTAAAACTACAATTAAAAGTAAAGTGGATGAAACACTTCATTATGATAAATCTACCTGCAGATTTATATAAAATCTAGGAGACGGCCGGGCGATGGTGGCGCACGCCTTTAATCCCAGCACTCGGGAGGCAGAGGCAGGCGGATCTCTGTGAGTTCGAGACCAGCCTGGTCTACA
>NC_022023.1:9709436-9713915 GCF_000317375.1 Microtus ochrogaster
AAAAAAAAAAAAAAAAAAAAAAAAATCTAGGAGAGGCTATAAAAAAAAGATGTTCAACTTAATAGTTACAAACACACACCCACATCCAAAAAGAAAGAAAAAACGGTAGGAAGGAAGGAAAGAAAAAAGAGAATAATAGCCCTGTGACTTTGAGCAATCATTTTAATCTTGGTATCACCTCCTGAAACCATATACAATGTTAAAGACATAGCCATTTTAATGCAGTAAAACATAACAAAAGCCCTTAATTTAAAACTTCCTATCCCAGGATTGAGCTACATCCAGTTGGGCTCAATGGGTTCCATGGGAATTCCCAAATAACCAAAGCTGGTTGCACAACTATAGGTTGCTCTCTGGAAACTGACATCAAGACCCCATTGCTGGAGACAACACCTACACAATTCACTAAACACAGAGAAGTCAATCTGATACCTACATGGAGCCTTGGCCCTACATTCTAGAGTCTTGGTACAAGAAGGTATTTGGCAATGGCAGCACAAACAAAGCAGTAACCAACCGATACCTGATTTGACTTAAGATCTACTCCACAAGATAAAACCTATAACCAACACTGCTTGGGTAACCAAGAACCTGAGACTATATAGTCCAGAGACGAAGGGTAAAATCAAACACCACTGTTCTTTAAAAAAAAAAATGTGACAATAAAATGACTCATAATGACATTCTGCCATACTCATGAGTGCCTTACTCTGGCATCATCAGAGAAACTTCCTCCTGAAGCAGATAGAAACAAACACAGAGAACAAGAGTCAGACACTATACACAGAGTGAGAGACTTTGAAACAGTCCTACATGGGATATCTCCATCAAATCCCTCCCCTCAGGGTTCAAAGAAACCTCATGATATAGGGGCAAACCGATTGTAAGAGTCAGAGGGGATGGAGGACACCAAGGAAACAAGGCCCTCTAAATCAATATGAAGTCCCCACAAACTCACAGATACAGAAACAGCATGTGAAGGGCATGCATGAATCTGTACCAGGCCTTCTGTTTATATATTATAGCTTCTAGCTCAGGGTGTTTATGGGATTCCTGAGTATGCGAAAGAGTATGTTTATTTCTTGTGTATTATCTTGGGATCTTTTCCTTTGTGTTTATTGGTTTGTTTTGTTATTTTTTGTTTTATCTTTTATATTATTATATTACATTTTTATTATCTTTTAGAAGCCCGTTTTCTAATGAGAGATACAGAGGATTAGATCTAGAAGGGAGGGGAGGTAGGGAGGAACTGGAAGGTGTAGAGGAAGGCAAAGCCATAATCAGGATATATTGTGTGAGAAAGAAATCATTTTCAATAAAAAAGAAAAAGAATGCCCTTAATTTAAAGAAAAATGAATGAAAAAGACACAGGAGCACGTACCGCTGATAATATTTCACAACACTGTCCAGAAATATTTCTTAAAAAAAAAACAGATTTCAAAGAAACAAACAAATTCTTAGGAGCAGACCAAATAGATAAAAATAAAAGCTTTCATTCACAAGAAACTGCACACCCATGGACACCAGAAAGTCCACAGAATATTCAGATAAGTACCATCTCTTAAATTTTGTTAGAGCTTTCACTGGTAATTTCATGAGTTGATTAACTGTAGTCCTTAGGAAGTGCTTGAATGGAGATACCATTTCTCCCTTGACAGCTTCTCAAGCATTGCAGCCATTGTAGCATCAGATATTCAGATCTGCATTTAGACCTACAATCCTCACATTGGCTCAAAAGCAAAACCTGAAGCCAGTTTTACTAATATTTTTGCTTGCTTTGTTAAGCAAGCAATTCACTGTTACAACACCCTATCAAGCTGTCTTTCTCCAAAGTTGTGGCATAGTTGGCAGAGCAGTTGGCATTCCAAATGTTCTTATATTCCAAAGATCCAACAATCATTCTTATTCTGGCATTCCATAATATGTGAGGACTGACCAGTAGGCTTTCTTCTAGAATAGCTCATGATTGAATTGAAGCTTCATTCCTTGGTTTCACCACTCACAAAATATGAAGATGTTACAGGAAAACTATCTACTAGTGCTGACTGGTAGAGATCAGGACTCAATAGTAGTATTTCTCTCTGAAGAATTCAGAGCACCAAGCCTTGGATATGGCATCACATGAAGGATAAGAACTGTAGAAAGAATTAATAGATGCTCAAATCAGTTATGAGGTTGTTTAGATAAGTTTCCTAGAGAGGATGATAATGGATTATTTGAGATGTTCTTATCTGAGAATACAGTGCACATAAAGACACAAGAGTAAAGTTTAGTCATCTGTATAAACATCATGGTGTTGGTAAGATTGAAGTACAGAATTCTTACAAGGAAGTTTCAGGAAAACGGCTAAGGAAGTAAAAAAAAAGAGGAAAATAAAACACAAAAGCAAAGGCCAATAAGATTAGTTATCCCAAAGTGTCTAGACTTTATGTTAGAGGTATAAGGGATGATTGTAGAGATGATAGAGTACATTACAGCAAGCAGACTGTTATTTATTAAAGTTTGACTCGGAGTAAAAATGATGATGATGAAGAGGAGGAGAAAGAAAGAAAGAAAGAAAGAAAGAAAGAGAAAGAGAAAGAAGGAAATAAAGGAAGAAAGAAAGAAAGAAAGAAGAAGAGAAGAGATGAGAAAAGAAAAGAAAAGAAAAGAAAAGAAAAGAAAAGAAAAGAAAAGAAAAGGGAAGAAGCATCCAGACCAGGGCAGATGGTAATCTACTTGAGAAATAATGAGAGCAATAAAGATACAGATGGTGAAGCTGTGTATTCAGGACATGCTCTGAAAGAGGGAATTGATATAAATGAGAGATTATATTCACACAGTAAGTAAGATAGAGAGATCTAGAATGCCACCCAGGTGTCTGGTACAGATCAGAGAGTAGCAACAGTGCATGGCAAAACACTGCTGTTGTCTGCAAAGCAGCTCTGGGATGATTTCTGCTTTAGATACCATACCTAGTGAAGACTGCTGAACATACTGCCCAGTCAAATGTGTCCAATAGGCACTGAATGATCAGCTTCAGGCTCAAGAGAGGGGAAAAGTTAGTTTCAATGGGAAACCTCACACCCAAAAAGGTTACTTAAAATGTATCAGTGGAAGCAGTATTTACAAGCTCATAGCAAGGTTAGATCACTAACTGGAGATGAGCAGAGACTTGTAACAGTGGGAAACACCTGGCAAAGTGCTTCCCCAACAGGATAAGTAAGGCATTAAGATGCTACAGTCTTCGGAGTTGAGAGATAGTTAACACTCTCTTTCTTCATAGCTGCCTACACATCTGCCGAGAACAATGACGGTTTTCTTTACAGAAACAATAAGCAAGAAGGGGAAGCCACCTCTCTAATCATGCACCTCATGCAGCAGCCTTAGGAGACTACCAAGGGTCAAACATTAAAGAGTTATTGGTTTTTTTTTATGGCTAGTAAAATCCCTTATCACCATAAGAATGGCGAATAATTCCACCTTTTGGACAGAATTATAAGGGCTTTGTTCCACCTTAAAAAAAAAAGAGTTATTGGTTATTTTTGTAACCCCATCTTCCTCACAACTAACACAATCAATTAAACTTGGATATCACTAAAATTAAAACAGAACACACAGGTCTCCTGTCAAAGGCTATTATTACAAAATTTCTTCAACTGTCACGTACTTAACAACTAAAACTATAAAGACAACCCATGGAACCAGAAAAAAAGTAGACATAAATTAAGGCATTTGCTGTATATAAATTAATATTAATCACTTAGCACTGTACTTGGCAATACAGTTTTTAAACTGCATAGTTTCTCTTAGTTCTATTTTCATTAAAGATGAGGTTTCAGGGAGTCCTACTGACTTGCCCAGTGCTGCAGTATTTCATGCAAGAGCCAGGACTGATAGAAAAGGGAAGGACTGAACATGTCATATGTGCCAGCAGCTAGACATAGAACCTATACAATGCCACATATTCTAAATGAAAGAGCACGAATTAGACATGACACAGTTTTTGGTTCTGTTCAAGGTCTTTCTACTCCAGCACACTACTTCTTTTTGGTCTGAACCCTCTGCTTGTTCATTATATGATTATAATAGCTTCTGAAGGCAGAGAAATGCCAATGACATTCAAATCAAATTCTCCCTCATTCTGTAGCCTCTGTGCTGCTTACCATCCTCACAGGTGGTTCAAAAATTGTAAATAGATACGAATCCGGAGAAACAGAGTACAGCAATTAGCAGACCAACGACAGCATGCCACCCAGGTCTTAATGGTTTAGCAGATTAGAATTAGATCTGGAAAATTCTCCTATCCAATTTAGGTCCTGGAGAGAGTAATAGAGCATGATCCCAAGTGAACTCTCACTAACTAACTAGCTAACTAACAACTAACTAACTTACTAGATATACATAGATATATGGATGGATAGATAGATTAGATAGATGACAGATAGATAGATAGATAGATAGATAGATAGATGATAGATAGATAGATGATAGATAGAT
>NC_022023.1:9714150-9759419 GCF_000317375.1 Microtus ochrogaster
AGATAGATAGATAGATGATAGATAGATAGATAGATGATAGATAGATAGATAGATAGATAGATAGATAGATAGATAGATAGATAGATAGATAGATAATGCTATCATTTGCTTTTGGAAATGCTCTCAGGAAAGAAGTGAGATGTATGTTTAGTTTTTTCTCTTAGCACTGTCTGGAAATAAGTCTGGCACACTTGTGACCAAGAAAACTCACCAGTGGGAATATAGCCATTACTGACTTCATCCCTGTGGATTATAAACTTAAAATTGATGGCAGGTGGGCAAACAGATGGGCAAGACTTCATGGGATACTGCCTACAAGATAAAGATTCTCTTTCATGCTTAAAACTTTCTCAGTGTAGTGGCATTTCAGTTGTATTTTAATAAATAAAGCTTGCCTGAGGACCAGAAAAGTAAAACACTGGCCAGTCTCACAGACGAGGCAGCAATGAGACACACATTTAATCCCAGTAGCCACGCTAGCTTGCCACAGAAAGCAGGCAGTGGTGGTGCATGTCCCTACTCCCAGAACTAGAGAGGATTATAAAATGGAAGGAGAGTCTCATTCTCATTCTGAGATTCCTGGAGGCAGGGTCGCCATTTCAGACTGAGGTGGATGTAAGAGCTAATGGATGGCTGTTTTGTTTATCTGACCTTCAGATTGAGCCCCAATTTCTGTCTCTGAGTTTTTGTTAGTCATGCTTCATTTTTTCCCCACGAGAGGTCTTTTTTATTAACCTATTTAAACTCAATCTTAACATCACATCCTTTGCTACCAAGGACAGATACTTAAAGCATCTAAGGCACATTCATTGAGAGAACTAAGAATCATGCACCTCTCTGACCCAGGCAAAGAACTCAACATAAAATCCCCTTGCGGTCTCCATGACAACCATACCTAGATAGAGAACTCACAGCCAGGTAAAAGGAAGAAAGGCTTAGTGGATCACTAGTTTACATCTCTGGATCATGGTTTTTACTGGAACAGGGTTTGTGACTGCCAGCTAAAATTCTCGAGTCAAAAAAAAAAATAAAATAAAATAGAGTGATCCAAGTTTTCTAGAAAATTCATGTAGGAAAGTTCCCTAAGAAACAGGGAATTTAGCATATCCCCAGGTCTAAAAGTCTCAGAATCTTCACTCATTAGATACCATTCTCTGCAGGATGAGTGAGTCCTACTCATGAGTTGATTTTTATTATTAATCTTACTATTTATAGTTGTACTGCGAATAAAATATGTATTAGCTTTTTGATTTTGTAGGTATGTGGTCCTACAACAGTGTTCACCCTAGAACCCATAAACTTAAACTGGGCTCTCTTAAATTAAATCCAAATAGAGGGGCTGCATTCATGACTCCCAGCTCCCCTTCTTTTTCATATGTGGATAACTAAGCTTAAACTTGTCCATTCCTTAAAGAAACACTGTCACGTGCACCCCTTGTTATCGCCTTTCACCTTGTGTCTATGTCTCCACAAAACAGTACCAGCCAACAGTTGCTTTGCTGACATAGGTAGGAGCATGAGAAAATAGTGTGACAACAGACATAATCTTGTCTGAGTCAGTATTATATTGACAGCAAATCAAAAGGCTAACAGTGACTTGACGTACAGCAGACTGAAGTTAAAATTCAAATTCTGTCAGCAACTAGGTATGAGATCTGAGATCAAGTAATTTAATTTCCCTCAGTGCTCCTTTTTCTACATGAGGGGCAGGAGAGGGTAATTTCACATATCCCATATCACTATTCCTTAGAGGATAAAAACTCTTTATATGTATACAAGTTCCATTGTTAAAGCAAAATACCTCTAAAACATGTCATTATCTGTTTTATTAGACATCCAATATCAAAACATTCCTGTATAATCTGCTATCAAATTGATCTCGTTCGGTTAAACTGAACCACTGTTGTTTTGCATTGGCTGTTTTAAGATTTTTTTTTCATTCTTTATTTCTTCCTTCCTACCTTCCTTCCTTTCTTTCTCTCCCAAAGTCTCATTTTTGTACTCAGATTGGCATAAATCTTACTGTGTAGCTAGTCTCAAAATCAGAGCAGGGCCCCTGCCTTTTAGTCTTTCATCTAGATTGCCAGGATCCCCGGCATGTTCTGACATGGACATCCAGGGATAGTTTTTTTTTTTTTCTTCTCTCAAAAATATTTTCAATTTATTTACTTTATTTTATCCACGTGAGTGTTTTGCCTGCATGTTTATATGCGCATCCTTGGGGAAGTAAAAAGGTGTTGGATGCCCAGAAACTGGAGATATTAAGTTCTAGATGATTGTGAGCCACTATGGAAGTGCTGGAGCCAAATTTAGGTTCTTTGGAAGAGCAACAAGTGTTCTTAACCACTGAGCCATCACCCTAGCCCAGCACAGCTTTTTCTTTTCTCTAAATTTACTTGCCCTCCTGTGGGTCATTATAAATACAATTTCTAGAATATTTTCTTTAAAACCACATCAAATCATGCCAGACTCATTTGCTAAAAATCCTTTTATGACTTTTTCTAATGCTAGAAATTAAAGATCTAAATTAGCAAAATTGCTGTCGAGATTTTTTTTTAAGTTTATCTCACTAAGGAAGCAGAATGCAAGAGCCAACGCCAGCCCTGATCTCTGAAGCTAATAATGAACCAACCGTCTATGTCCACCTATATCTTTCCACAAGAATTATACTAAGCCCAAATAAGTTACCTACCTGCTGATGTCCCCCTTGGATCCTTATAAGACAAGATTCTTGAGGTTTTAAGAAAATAATATTTCAACATAGGAACGTATGTAGAATTCTTCATGATTCAAGGGAGGAGGCATCGGGAGTTTCTGATCCAAGAGAAGCAAAGAAAGTGGTTTGCATAAGAAAACATCTGTACCTATGCACATATTGATCCCTTCACCTGTACTGTAATTTCTTATCTGTTGCTTGTAAGAACCCTTTGTTGCCACTTTCCTGGGTCATTTAATTATCCTCCCAAATTCAGTGGTTTTTTTTCCCCCATATCTTAAACAACTGGGTTTTTCTGCTAAGTACTAACAGGTTGACCCATCCTTGAATTAAAGAACTCTCTGAGCCAGGAAGATTGGATGTTTTATAATTTTAGGGCTAGAATGGAGAAGGAAAGCAAAGCAGTTTCCTTCACGGAAAGGCATCCTAGCAAAGATTCTGGGATCTGCTTTCTCCCTCCCTCTTTCCTCCTACCTCTCGCTTCGGTGCACTGACCACATTCATTCGTCAACTCAGAGACCTTAGACTAAAGCAGTGACCGCAGGAGAATTTATGGATGTTAATGTCAGCAGAAACTTGGTGAAGATGCTTTCCATACAGGGATTGCAATGTTGTATCTATGGAAGCTTCAAGGAATTCATATCAAGTGCATCTTGACAAGCAACTAAGTGTAATATTAAACACTCAGAATATTTTGTAATAACTGCCTTAGCTGCTAATTTCTATGATTTTTGGGTTTGAGACACGAGTCTTATAAACCCCAAGTTGATTACAAGCTCAATGTCATTGAAGCTGACCTTGAGCTTCTGAGTACAGAGATAAAGAAGATGGGAGCTTAAAATTATAAAGAAAAAATATACAGAAGAAAGAAAAATAAGACGTAGAAAGCATGACTCCAGCATCCTTCAGAACAGAAAATAGCCTAGCTAGAAACTTCATTTTTCTACGTTAGCATCATTTTGTTTTCCTTATTTTGCCATTATATTTACTAATACTCTGGGATTTAAATGTAAATAACTCTCAGGAAAAAGATGTGTGAGCAGAACATTATGGTGTTCTTGCCTTTAGAAAGAATCTCTCAGTGTAAATTAATAAATCAACAACCTGATGGCTATACATTAACCTCTGCATGCTTATTTACTGTGAGTTTGGTCTAGGAGATACACCCATTATCTT
The DNA here is from genome assembly GCF_000317375.1 of Microtus ochrogaster. Lineage (NCBI taxonomy): Eukaryota > Metazoa > Chordata > Mammalia > Rodentia > Cricetidae > Microtus > Microtus ochrogaster. Next base: position 9,718,043 of record NC_022023.1, read on the forward strand.
TCTATCAAGAAAATCAGGTTTCTGAATTTGCAAATTTTCAGTCTTTGAAAGTACCAGTATCTGGACACTAAAGACTTATGCATTAGTAGCTAGTAATAGCCCATGGCCTTTTCTTGTTATTATATAACTGATATATGAGAAATAAGTTGTGACTGGGACTACATAAATCTGACTGAAGATAAAGAAAAATGATGCCAAGTTTATAAATTATTGATCACAAGTGGGATTTAAAACCCATAAAGTCAAAGTAGCTTGAATAATAATTCCATTTTCATTTTACATATTCACTTATATTCAACCTTACTAATAAAATGAAGAAGGTTCATCTTGGCAGTGTCTCCATCCTCAGGTGTCACCAATCATAATACATCCTTAGTGATATCTTTAACAGAAAACTACTTCATAGCTCACCAGGGCCTGAAATATAAAGTCTGAGCTCTGCTGAAGGAGATACTCACAACCATAACTCAACACAAGGCTTAGCACTTCACCTGACGTTTTCTGGGACACCAGTATTACCTCTCTACTCCTGATAGTTCTCTGTGTTCTTCTGCCTACAAAGAAAACATGCGCTTGTTTACTCCAGGAACTTATTGTCAATACTATTTCAAAATCTCCACTTTAGAGGAGAAAAACTAGGAAGACTAAACATACAAACTGCCAAGAACCATGCTAATATCATAAATACAGCTACGATTTAACCTGCAAAGTACTGTAACATTGGTATTATTCTATCCATTTTATGAAAGATGTAAATGAAGCCTATTATCTACATAACTGTCTTCTGACATCAAAGGGAATGTTCAAAAACAGTTTGTTTAATTCTCACACTTATATTGAATCAATCAGGTCTTACATAACCAGCAATTCTGACAAAATTAGCAATTCTGCAGGTATCACAATGCCTAACTTCAAAATAAACTACATAGCCATAGTAACAAAAGCAGTCTGCTATATGCAGAAAAATAGACATGTGAACCAATTGAATTAGACATAAATTCCATGAGATAAATCCACATAACTACAGTTTTCTTGTTCTTGACAGAAGTTTCAAAAGTTCAGCCTCAGAAACACAAAGGGAACAAATGACTACAGAATACAGTGATGGATTTGGGGCATTCATCTGTTGCTATGCAACATCATGGTCCTGTGCCACAAGAAGTCTATATCTTTGCTCATGGATTAGCTTTTGAAATTCTACTATTTTCTATGCAATAAATCATTCCTTAAAAACCGGGTAATAAATTTACAGTACATGTATATTAGAGAAATATAAATATATCATAAATATTTAATTATATAGATATATTTATATTATTATATATTAATACAAGCATGTGTATATTCATAATATATATTATAGAAACATATTGATGCATGTTATAATATATAATGGTATAGATATATAATATAAATATATTGCATCAAGATTATTTTATGTTAGAGCCTTTGTTAGAAATGATGGCCATGAAACTGGACATCACTACATAGAAGGCCAAGGCCAGGCTTCAAACTCTCACCAAATACAAGCTTAACCTGAAATTTATCGAAGGCCATTTGAAATACCTGAAAGTTGGAAACAACTGGAGGAAACACTCCAAGATAGAGACACAGACAACAATTTCCTAAATTTCTAGTAGCACTGGAAAAAAAAGCAAAACTTGAAAAGTTAGATTGCACCAAATTGAAAACCGTGTGTGCCAAAAAGGAAACAATCAACAGAGTGAAGAAACATCACGTAGAATGAAAGAAAACTTTTGCCAACTGCTTGATATATACTCAAGATCTAGAATATATAAAGAGCCCTGTCTTCTTAGCAAGAAATCCAACCAGTAAATAGGCAAATAATCTTTAATGTATGCTTCTCAAAAGAATAAACATAAAATCACCCAATATCCTTAAACTTCAGAGAAAGGCAGATTCAAATGAATTGAGATTCTGTATCATCCTATTCAGAATGGTCATTATTAATTTATTAATATAAAGCAATAAAAACAGAAGGTGTAGGAGGTAAAAGAACCCTTATATATAGTTAGTAGATGTATAAATCAGCCTGGCTACTAGGAGAAACTATGTAAAATTTCCTTAAAAACCAAACTGGAACTACTATAAGATCCAGCTCTACTGCTCCTCTATGCTACCAAAGAAAACCAAAGCCAACATGGAAACTGAATGCCAGCATTCCAGCACCTGATCACAAAAGCAGAGGTATGGAAACAGGAAAGGGAATCAGTGAGTGGATAAAGAAATCGTCTTAGCCATAAAGAAGAGCAAAATCATATTCTATCATAGATATTATATATTAATTGATAGAATTTGTAGACATCCTGTTGAAAGACTGTAAGTCAGATTAACATAGTTCCCCACATGACACATTTTTTTCATATGTGATAACATATATGTTTTTATTTATTAAATACATATATATTCATATATGTGACTACAAAAACAGAAGCAACAAAACCCAATTTATCTTGAATGCAGAAAGAGAGGCGGAGTGGTCTGGGGTAAATTACTTTGCAAATAAATAAGTGTAACAATAAAATGACAATAACAGTGGTGGATGGTTTGTCTGGAAGAACTCTCGCTCTTTGTCAGGGTAATTGACTGACTTCAGCCTGCACCCAGGGGAGCAGCCTCAACTCTTTCTCCAGGGCCTGCAGGTGGCTGCTGATCACGTTCGGATTTCCTTTGTGCCGCTATACACCCACCTAAATTCCTTGAGCACAAGCTCTCTGCTGAAACGTTCTTATTGCTTATCCTCATTTCCTGTCTGTATGTTAACAACGGTTCATTTGTTTCCATTATCCTCAGGTACCTCCAAGGAGTCTGCCATTTCCGCTTCCTGAAACCATGTTGTTTCCAAAGGCAACTCAAGGTATGATGTGGGAGTGTCATATATCAATCTGTTGATTTCATTGGTTAAGTAATAAACAAACTGCTTGGGCTCATAGCTTAGAACATTGGTGGGTGGAGTAAACAGAACAGAATGCTGGGAGGAAGAGGAAGTGAGCTCAGACTCCACAGCTCTGCTCTCGGGAGCAGATGCCTCAGAGAGACGCCATGCTCCCCGCTCCTGGGAAGATACACTCCCGGTAAGACCGGTGCTCACTAAGACCGGTGCTCACAGATTATTAGAGATGGGTTGATCGGGATATCAGAATTAGCCAGTAAGGGCTAGAGCTAAAGGGCCAAGCGGTGATTAAATGAACACAGTGTCCGTGTAATTACTTCGGGTAGAGCTAGCCATGTGGGCGGCCGGGTGCCGGGACGCAGCCCGCCGCTCCTATTACTACAAAGGTAAGCCTGTCTACTCTGCTCGTAAATATTACTCTATCAGTATCTGTCCCACGAACTGGCAAACACCTGAGTTTCTAGAAACACAGAAAAGAACGTCTATCTTGAGTCTAAGCTAAAAATGGATATGCCCAGCACCCCAAAGTGTCCTTCAAGCATCCTCTCAGCTTCTGATTCCCCAGATTCCTCTGATTCCCCTGCTCTCCGCTTTCCAACACTAGATTGTCTGTGGCTCGTATCATTCAATGTTGTTTAGAACATTGAACTGTGTTCTTGATGCTCCTGTAGATCAATTATTGTTGCCAATGTTTGACCTTCTACCGTCTTGATTTGCAGAGCTTTCTAGTCTCTGAAATTATGAAAATGCTTTAGATTTAAAATTTAAAAGAGTCTTCCATATAAAATTCTTATGGCTCAACGAGCCTAGTAATTCTGAACACATTTATAGATTTTTCATTTTTTATGTGGTTTTCTATAATATTTTTTTGAAAAGTACATGCATGAGTATTATATTTACATCATTTCCACCCCTCATTCTCCTCCCTCCAAATATTCCTGTGTCATTCCAACTCTCTCTCAAATTTATGACCTTTTAAAATTATTGCTACACATACATGTATGTATATATGTAGGATACATGTACACATACACACAATATACGTGTATATATGTATACATATATACACACATAAAACCAGGCAATTTTATTTAGTGTTGCTCATATGTACAAGTGTTTAGTGCTGAACTACTCTGGAAAACCCTTGCAGGGGCCTCGCCCCTGGAGAAGACTAAATTTTCCTCTCTCAGCAACCACTGATTACTCTTGATCTAGGAATAGAACTTTAGATTTCTCCCATCCGTGTTGACATGCCAACTGGTGCGGTCATGACTCTGTTGCTTGTTAAATTATTGAAATTTCATAGATGTTGCTCTATTGTATATAGAAGATATTATCTGCTAGCAGATGACCTGATCCTCTGGCTATAACAATCTCTCTGTCTTTTCTCCTGTGATGTTACTTGAACATTAGGTATAGGAATTGTGCGGTGGAAGTATTGACTGGGGTACCACAGCATGTTGACTGTCCATTTGTACACAGCAGAAATAATACAAGTCCTACAGATGCTAAGCAGATTATACAACGTTATATTTATGACAATTTCCTAGGAGAATGCTTGAAATGTAGCAGGAATCCAGGCACATTTATATTTTAGGAACATAGTTGTACTTGTATGACCAAGCTCAAGCAAATCTCATGACGGTCACTGTAAATCTCTCGTCCACTAATGTAAAGTAGCTATGATGATGTGACACAGAGAATAAGACTTCCCGTATGAATACTTTCTTCCTTCCAGCCTAAGAAGGGTTTTGAGGCTTGACATTTTAGGCATCGTGATTCGCATTTGCTAAATGATGACATATATACCAATCACAGGACCATTGTGGTAACACACTGCATGCGTAGGAATATGTAAAATAAAATACTTAATAGCCTGCACTGTGCATTTTGCCACAGGAAAGATCATGAGCCCCCTAAGCACTTTCATGTCACAGTTCCCACAGAGGAATAGCACTGTTATATCACTTAGGACAGAAAGTAAAAAGGTTATAGTAATATTATTAATAGACACCAATTACAGAAAACCTACAATATTCTAGTCACTGCTGAGCAGTTTAGAAGGACATTTGTCAACACAAGGACCAGGATTGAGAAAATGAGAGAGCTGAAGGTCACATGAGGAAGTAAGGAGTCAAAGAAGGTAAGCATATTATCTCAGGTTGCTTGGCAGCGTGAGTAACAAGGAGCAAGCTGCTATGGCTCCAGACCCAAGCTCTTGCACCACATGGCTCTTCTTTTACAGTGTGAAATAACAGAGGCTGCCAAAATTCAAATTACAAAGAGCCGTGATGATAAGCAGATTGGCACGGGCTCTGAAGTAGGTGGCGCAGCTGCAGCAGCTAGGCAGAAGTGTGTGTGCAGTCTGAGGGGAACCGGGACAAATAATCAAAAAAATGTGCCTACAGCGGGGAAAGAGTCTGCTGCTCTCAAAATGTTGAGACATTTACTTTATAATAGAATCGTCATTTCCGTGTAATAAAAAGTAGTCGGAAATTAAAGTGTTCTTAGTAGGACAGTCAGGAATAGTGCCCCAAGTTCCAAAGTGCTGTAAAGGCACAATGCAACCTTTAAATTCATTTGGCTTGAAGGGTAATCCTTCAGTCCATTAATTTCCCTTCCAGTCGTATCTTTGAATGGTTTATAAAAATGTCACAAAGAACAGGGCTTGATGGTTCAAACCTGAAGTAGTGCCAGCACTCAGATTTCAAGTAATAGGCTAGACAGAATCTGCTCTCGGGAAACAACACCTTAAACGCCATTCCAATTGATCACAGAGACACTAGGAGAGATGCTGAACACCCATGGTGAAAATGGGTCAAGGAATAGCTGCTGGGGGTGGGGGGCAAGTTGCCTGGACACAGTCTCTCTTCTTTAGTGGTGACTGAGTAAGTATAGCAACTTTAATTTAAGAATGTTAGCTAAGCTGTCTAGAATTGAATTTGAAAACTTAAGATAACTAGTCCATTCTCCTCACTCTTACTTGGTCAGAAACTTCTTTCAGAAAATGCCACCAAAATAAAAATTTTAATAATAGAAAAATATGGTAGCGAAACTCTAGTGAATTTCCCAAGTAAATACTTGGCCTCCGTGTATATCATTTAAACCTTCCTCTTATCTGTTTAGTAAGTTCTTAGCATATTAATAAAGCTTCTCTCCCAGCTGTTCTAGATCCTTACCTGTAAGATGGGATATTTGAAGGCGTTGTTCCTAGCACTAACATCTCCAGTTTCTTTTACATTCAACATTTTGCTTTCTTTCCCTTGCAAAGCTTGTATGCCCCACTTTCCCTCATACCCTAGAATGATTTACATAGTATGAAAGAATTATCATAAAAATACAAGAAAGACTAATTCATACAGAGGCAGAGACAGACAGACATCACATCATTTTGGAATCAAAAGAGGCCTTGTGCCGGGGGGATTTAGAGAATAAACTTGACTTTGAAGAATTTCCAGGGTTTAACAAATTGTAGGATTTTTATTTAACAAAAGGTATTTCAATAACAAAAGGCATCACAAACACAGGCACTGAAGCAGGGAAATGATTTGAAGGAAATGTACAAATCGGAGAAGTTAGAAGTCAGGAAGACAGCCGTGGCAATGAGACAATTTGAAGGCTGCCGGTCGGGTGAGGATAAAGTCGCAGACTTGAGAATGTCCTGCCATACTCTCTTTCACCTCCTTCACTGTGTCTGAGTGATTCCAAAGCAGGGAAGTACAGGTACATAAAGAGCGCATTGGAGACTCTAATCAGAAACAGCATTAGCATCTGAGGACCAGGCAGGAGATGACTGGCAACACCTGCAATCATGGGAAACCTTTGTTACTTGGTTAAGTTTGTGATTCTTTGGCTATAGTGAACACATACACCCTTGCTTAATTAAAGTATTGTGGAAACTGAATTAATTCACAAGACCTTTCAGAGATAGAGACATTACGTTATCTAGAGATACAGATTGAATGCTGTGAGATAAAGGAGGTAATGATGGCCCCAACATTTGCAGCTCTGGCAAAGAAGATATCAAAAAGAAAGTTTGTGCTCAAGAATTAAAATCCCATTGCACACGGAGACCATGAGTGAGTTAAGACTCATGCTAGGTGAATTTTGAGTTCAAAGGGAAATTTATAGAAAAAAAAAACAACATGCCAACAAACATGCAATTGGAGATGGAGGTCAAAGTGTTAAGTACTGATTCTGAAATTATGAGCTTGATGTTGTAAAAATAACTTTAGGCTCAGAATGTGATAGGGTGAAAATTCCAGATTTGTAATGCTTGAATTTAGCTAATAAATATACATTGGAAGCATCTAAATTGTGCATGACGGGACTATAGGTTCAGCTCTAGATAACAGCTTAAACATTTAACACAAATTGAAAATGGTCTGTTATTATCTCCAAGAAAACATTAATGATACTGTGTTTCTGACAGTAAATCAGCCTCTATGGTAATTTCCAAATGATGATTTTCCAACTGGGCTACATAAAACAATGACAAATGCTCTACTTAATGAGCCGCAGAGCAATTGAGACCCAAATGCATCAGAGAATTCTCTTTCATTTAATCATCAGAGAAATAATAAACAAATTGCACTCTGATGATTAAATGAACTTGATAAATCAATTACAATTGCATTTCCAGAACAGATTTCTGAAAGCTACAAAATTCTTGTGTGACATGGTCACAGGTTAGTTTTCAGATTCTTGTGGAAAGGTAGAGAAACCCTGAAGAAGGCAATTAGCTAGAACTTAAATAGAGTGAGATTTTTGCCTGTGCTCCTCCACTAATGTTATGACTGAATTTTCTGAAATCATTCTGTTTCTCCCATCTTCTAGTTCTTTCTTTTAAAAAAAAATGTAAAGCAATCTCTACAATACCGATATTCTAGAAGTTAAGTAATTTTAGTAAAAATTATTTCAGAGTGTCTTAAGGTTTCCGTTCTGTCTTGCTTGTACCTCACAGAAACTAACTGATGTAGGCCAACATCTTTGGCAAAGACAGTGGACCTGAGCCCCACCAACTCTCCTGACTTTTCCTGCCGCTCTTGTTTGTTTAACTGTGTGTTCAACTCTGTGCAAGCTCAGCATAAAGATGACCCATCATCCATTTCTAGGGAAGAAAGTCCTACAGACAAGCAAAGATAACAGGGAAAAGTCCCACAAAATTCCAATGTTCTCATTTATAAAAAGATAAAGTGATCTAACAGAAATAGAATATTTTGAAATTCCATTATCTTCTGCCCCTTATGGAAGATTTTCATGACAAGAGTCATGCTAATAATGTTATTTTAGGGGCAAAGGACTTATGTTAGTTATTCAGCACCCACACGGCAGCTCAAACCACCTGTAACTCCAGTTCCAGGTATTTTATGTCCTGTGTTGGCCTTTGTGGGCACCAGGTTCACACATGACCTGCATCCGTATATGCAGACGAAATACCCATACATATAAGACTAAAAATAAATAAATCCCAAAGAAACAGTTTTTCAAAATTCAAAGAACAAGCAAATTAAAATATAAAATTAAACCAGGAATCTAATTATATTTTACTATACTCATAGTGCCTAGTCCAGTATTCATCAGAGAGGCCTCCTCCAGCAGCTGATGGGAGCAGATGCAGGGAACCACAGCCAAATATTAGGCAGAAAAAGAGAGCCCAAATTGGAGATCTCCATTCATCCCCACAAAAGAGGGGGAAGAAAGAATAGTAGGAATCAGAAGGGTCAGGGATACCAGGTGAATACTACCCACTGAGTCAACTAAGCCGGGCTCCCAGAGGATCCCAGAGGCTCCCAGGGCTCACGGAGACAAAAACACCAGTGGCAGAGCCTGCACAAGTCTGTGCCAAGTCTTCTGCAAATATGTTATAGTTGTTAGCTTGTTGTTTCTGTGAGACTCCTAACAAAGGGAGTGGGCGTGTCTCTGACTCTTTCCTGTTCTTTGGAACCTTTTCCTTGCCCTGTCTAGTCTTATTGTAACTTTTGATGCCAGGATTGGTTAATATCAGTGGGAGGCCTGCTCTTTTCTGAAGGGAAACTGAGAAGAAGTAGATGGCAAGGGGCAGCTGAAAGAGTGGAGAGAGGGGAAACGGTGGTCAGGATGGAAGAATAAAATTGATAGCATTATCATTATACTCTCTTGCAAACAAATATTGAAATGTTTAGGAAAAGAAGCAGATAAGGAAGAGAGAAAAGGAAGGTAGGAAGAAAGGAAGGAAGGGAAGAAGAAAGGGAGGAAGGAAGGAAGGAAGGAAGGAAGGAAGGAAGGAAGGAAGGAAGAAAAAAAGAGTCATATAGGATCAAAAATATGAATGCATGAAGCTACATGCAAATGTGAGCCAGTAGGTTCATCCTAGCATAAGTTCCTACTCCCATGGATAGGATTAGATAGTTATTACCCAAAGCTCACAGGCATGGTTGACCTTTTCTAATCTCTTGTGAATAATCAAGGATTCTAAGAGCTCAACCTTTACCATGTCAGCTGTTTCTGTGGATTTCCCCATCATGATCTGGACCCCTTTGCTCATATTATTGCTCCTCCCTGTCTTCAACTGATCTCCAGAATCTCTGCCTAGTGCTTAACTGTGGATCTCTGCATCAGCTTCCATTCCTTAATGTTTATTAATGAGAAATACATTGTTGTATTATTTATTTCTAATGCATTGACTTACTCTTAGAGAATACTTTCAATCTTTCTACTTTTGAAAACAAAACATTATTTTATAGCCATATACTACTTTTATTATTGATATTTCTCTGCCCTGTAAAGGAAAATAAAAACCATGGGTGCTTCTGTTAAAATAGCACTGCAGAGGGCTGCAGAGATGGTTTAGGAGTTAAAAACACTGGCTTCTCTTTCAGAGGACCACATTTTGATTCCCAGAATCTACATGACAGTGCACGACATTCCAGTTCCAGGGAATCTGATTCCTTTTTCTAAATTCCATGGTACTGCACACATGTGGTACACAGACACGAATGCAGGCAAAACACAAACACAATAAAAATAAATATTTTAAGCACTTAGAAAAAAACAAGGCTGCATTAAAATTTTGCACATCAAATTTTGAATTGCCTCCATTTCGTAATGAAGAAAGTGTATATCCAAGGTCTGATAAAATATCAAAACAACTTTGTAGTTTGACTGCCAATTTGTCTTATATACACAATCTTCCAATTTGCAACGTTGAGATTCTCAGATATATTAGTATTTCCCTTTAATACTTTGGTTGGCTAAATATAAATATGACTTTTTTAAAGATAATTGAAATGATTTATTATCTGTTGTTATCCTGAGAAGCTTCTATTTGAAGACAGTGCCTATGAACATATTTGGAAACTCACAAAACCTTGGCAGAAACTTCAGTCTCTGTGTGAGATTGTTCATTAGCATCTAAACAAAGATTTTATTCAGTGTTCCAAGTTCTCAATCATCCTTCCTTCAACCGAAAATAATAAAACTATATATACTGGGACTAGAGACATGGCTTAGCAGCTGATAGCACTAGCTAATCTTCCAGAGGACACAGGTCCCATTCCTAGCACCCACATGATGGCTTACTGCAGTCTGTAACTCATGTTCTAGGAGATCCATTACTTTCTTCTGACCTCTGAGGGCACCAGACACACAGAGTGTGCACAGAAATACAAACAGGCAAAAATATTCATATATGCAAAAATGATAAAATGAAATAAATATACAATATTTTATACTCCTATTTGGGAAATATTTTCTGTAGTTCAAAGATGTACCCCTGAGTCCTGCCTGTGTCCATAGCAAATGGCTGCTATTATAACTGAAGAACTTTCTTGGCACAGCTTTCAGACACTGACTGGAATTTGGAATTCCAGAAGCCCCTTTTTCATTTTATACTCTTCCTTTTCTGACCAGAATAACTCAACCTAAAATAATATTGAGAGTTTCTCATGCATTGGTTTATTTGCCATACTTTATCTTTGGTATTTTTAAACTCTTTTCCTTTTTGTTTTACAATTCACATATGTATATATGTGTGCGGTCCCACATACACACATTTGTGCACACAAATTTGTGTGCACACAGCTATGAGTGCATGTGGAAAATAGAGGAAACCTTGGTTGTCATCATCAGGAATAGCATTCACTTCCTTTTGAGACTGTCTCTCAGTATCTCAGTTGCTTGGAGCATCAGTTTGTTCTCTGGTCTAGAAGCTCCAGGGACTCAGCTGTTTCTGCCTCCCCACTGCTGGTATTGGGAGTGTTCTTGACTTTTTTGTGTGTATGTGTGTGTTTGCATTATTTTTTTTATTGAGAAAAGGAAAAAAAAAAACAAGTTTCCGCCTCCTCCCAGCCTCCCATTTCCCTCCCCTTCCTCCCACCCTTCTCCCCCTTCCCCCACTCCTCTCCCCCTCCCTCTCCACTCCAAAGAGCAGTCAGGGTTCCCTGCCCTGTGGTAAGTCCTAGGTCCTCCCCCCTCCGTCCATATCTAGGAAGGTGAACATCCAAACTGGCTAGGCTCCCACAAAGCCAGCACATTAAGTATGATCAAAACCCCATGCCATTGTCCTTGGCTTCTCATCAGCCCTCATTGTTCACCATGTTCAGAGAGTCCGGTTTTATCCCATGCTTTTTCAGTCACAGTCCAGCTGGCCTTGGTGAGCTCCCAATAGATCAGCTCGTTGACTTTTTACATAGGTGCTGGGGATCAAACTCAGGTCTTCTTGCTTTTGATGTGAGCACTTGCCTGATTGAGCCATCTACCCAGTCATTTATGAATAAATTTATAAGCCACATCATTAAAAATGTCATACAAAAATTCTATCAAGATCAAATGTTTCTACCTTGGCACTTCATTAGGCTTCTCTTGAGTTTTATAATTCTTTGAAGTCCTGTTGTTGAACACTTTCAAGACATCCCCATTCAGGGAAACTTTTGTATCTTTAGAGGGCTTTATAATGAATTGCTTGTGAAACTTTGAAATTTTAAACAAAGCATCTCATCTCCCTACCCTAACTGTGATTTTTGACTAAAACCCATCTTTTAAAATTCATACTCTTTTGAAGTCTAGAGAAGATGAGAATGAAATCCTGTTATAACTTTGAACTTATGCAATCCTTTGTCCTCACTATCTAAGCACTTTTGGGTTTCTCTCACACTGTCATGGCAATGAGAGAAGGATGTTTTCTTCTGGTGGTATTTATAGTGGTCTCCCCAGCTACTTCAAAATTTGCTAACCTTGATCTCCTGTTATCCACACTGCCATAGCTTATAGCATTGTTGACTCTCCCAGTGCCAATACGAGTATCTACATTCTTCAGGAACCAATAAAATGCCATTACTGCACGGCTTCACCGAGTAGCTTCAAAACGCATATCGTCACTGTCTCTCTCTTAGAAGCCCACTTTGGCTTAGATATTCTGCCCTGTCTCAGAGTAAATGGAATCTCTTCTGGATTAGGTTGCCCTCAACTTCTTGTATGTGACTATCTTCCAGTCACACTTAGCCTGCTTCACAAGTTATTCCAGCCGAGTGATAGAAATCTAACTTCCTTTTATTACACTTGTAGATTCTGGAGCACAGGGATTCAGACAGGGCAGTGTAGGCTAGGTGCTTTCCACTCTGTGATTCTTGGCCTCAGAGAGTGAAACTTGGGTGATTCAGTAACTGAGAGTCACAATCTGAAGGCTTTCTCACTCACTCACACATCTGGTGGATTTTGCTTGCAGCCATCTGGGGAGTCATGCCAAGTTATGAACTCAGAGAATATATCTGGGATATGGATGCTTCAGACTGTTTCATGTACTGTGATTAAGTTCCAAGAGATATCGCCCCAAGAAAGTAAGAATGAAGGTGACCCAACATAAGGGACAAATTAGAACATCAGAATAGCAGCATCCTAACCAGTATGAAACAGAAAAACATAAATGTCAACTATTAATGAGAGAAATGCCACATTACAAGAAATATATGAATGATGGGAAATATTTCTGTGACTGTTGTTGGGTAATATAATCATCTCCAGTAGTATTTCTTAGGTAGACGGCACATCCTTCTCAGGTTAAATGTGATAGAAATGTCCCCAATAAAGGAAGGGAGCCCATAAATTATAAAATGTGAGAAGCATTTCCTAAAGATTGTTTGCACATGTTTGACTGTCAGGAAGCCGAGGCAAGAAGATCTGAATTCAAAGTCACACTAGACTACTTAGCGAATTTCAGGTAAGCTAGGCTATGTACCGTGAGATACTGCACTAAAAAACAAATGTTTTGTGATGGTATAGAAGAACAGTGAAAGATAGTTCACCATCCTGGGTGTGGAACAGTCGCTATTCCTCAACTGGGACTGAATCATATTAGCTTCATTATTGTATATCTTGTGTTTGACAATGGGATGTTTAGAAGATTCATCTATGTTCTTAAATATGACTCGAATTTGTTCATATTTTGGTATTGCATACAAGTGCCTTTTACGGCTATCTTCACATTTATATATTCATTTTCCTGTTGAGAGACTTTTTGCTTTGGTCATTATAAATAATGCTGATTTAACTGTTCTTGGGCATGCATCATTGGTACTCAGGTGGATTTTCTGGGACACTCTCCAACAGCAGGATAAGTAAACCACAGAGCCCATAAATCTTCAGTTTTATTGGATAATGTCAACATACTTTCTACTGTAATTGACTCAATTTGATATAAAACAACCAATAAAAATAATATTTGTTTTACTTAGTCCATGTCCTTGAGAATAGTATTGTCATATTTTCTATTTTTGCTGGCCAATTTGCTCTAGTGGTTGGGCTTAATTTTGCTTCTGATTAAAATAGACACTGTGTATTTTTAAATGTTCATTGGTCATGTAAATTTTTTGTTTGTACAGTTCAAGCCTTTTGCTAAATATTCTATTGTCTTTCCTTTTTCTGTTATTCTCATTTTGTCCTACATAATCACATGTTCTGAAACAAGCCTTTTGACAACTATGTGTTACAAATATCTTCTATCCTTTTTTTTGTATTTCCTTACCATGTCAGTAATTTGTTTTGTGATTAATTTATTCTTCATTTACTTAAGAAAAAATCCACTATTTATAAATGTGCTTTAAAGCTGATTTTGATGTCTGCCTTTCATGACAGCACTGAAGAAATGGAGATGATGAGTTTGAGGATTGGAATTCAAGGCCAGTCTCAGCATCTTACAGAGTGTGAGTTCAGGCCAGGGCTATATGGTCTCAAAAACAATACAAAACAAAATGATGTTTTTCAATGTGCTTTGTTGATGCCCCATTATATTTACATCTGCAAACCATCTGAAGTTCATTTATTTGTTAAATATGTTGGGTAGTTATTCAATTTAGTGTGCCTCACTATAAATCTCAATTGTCCAGAGCATCTTTGGAAATAAATATTTTCTCCAATATTTCACATTTCGATGAGATCCATCTCACACTTGCTGTGCCTTCTGATGTGCCTGTTCATTATTTCTTTTACTGTGAACACATTTTTCAGTCTGTGAAGGTCCCATTTGTTTATTTTTGGTTTGGTGTCTTTGTTTTTAAGTCGGATCCAAAACTATTTCAGGTATGCCAATGCCGTGGCGATTTCCCTCTAAGCATGTTTGTGTTGTTTTACATTTTGTGGCTTGCATCTAAATATATAATCTCTTTTAAAGTGACCTCTGTGCACAGTATAATAATCAAATTTGATGCTTCTACACATAAATAACTAGTTTGCCAGGGGCCCTCCCTAAATAGGCTCTCCTTGGCTCATTGTGTATTTGTGGTAGTTTCGCCAAAAGCAAACTAGCAATGACTGTGTGTAGTCTTGTGTCCAGGCTTTCTGTCCTGTCCCATTGTAATGTGGGATTTCCCTCTGTATGCTGTGATTACCATTAAGGAATAAAGAATTGCTTTGAACCTATAGCAGAGCAGGGCAGGGTGGAGCAAACCTGGGCAGGGAGGACCGGACTAAATGATAGGAGAAAGAAGGGCGGAGTCAGAGATGCCATGTAGCCCAGTCGGAGACAGACGCCAGCAATTTAGCCTGTAAGTCACAGCCACATTGCCATAGACAGACTGATAGAAATGGGTTAAATTAATACATAAGAGTTAGCCAATAAGAAACTAGAGTTAATGGGCCAACCAGTGATTTAATTAATACAGTTTCTGCTGATTATTTTGGGTCTGAGCAGCCAGGAACCAACAAGCAGCCTGCTACTACACCATTGGGCAAGACATCGATTTACATAGCAACATGATGACAAGTTGATTAAAACTGTGTATTATGTTCTATGAAGTCATACAATGTGACACCTCCAGTTTTGTTTTTCTTCTCAAGATTGTTTGGGTTCTTTGTAATGTTTTAGGCTTCCATGGGAACTTAAAAGTTATTCTTCTATTCTCTGTGAAAAATAGCATTAAAATTTTAATTATTTCTATCAAACTTGTAGTTCCCACTGGGTGGCATGAAATTCCCATGTTTGTACTAACAGTGTATTAGAGTAATCTGGGCTTTTCCAGTTAAGGGCATCAAGCTTTGCCATACTCACCATCCTATTCCTGGACCCCTTTCCATGTGAAGTATGTGAATAGCTAGGCATTGCATCCAAGGAGTTATGTTTGATTCCGATGACTGCTAGAACACACTTTAAACATGACAACAAGACAAATTTGTTTCCTTAGTAAGCAGAGTAGTAGGCAAAAAGAGAAAGGATAAATAACACTGTATTATCAAGAATTTGCTTCACAAAAATATAATCATATTTCAGTTGGTGATAGCATAAATTGATTCAGTTATATTACAAATTATTTTGGCACTGTCTACGAAGTCTGAAAGTATATATGGTCTAGTTTTAGAGTTCAAAAATCTTACACAGTTTTATCTTCTAAAATCACGCTACCAGCAAGTACTCTAGAAACCCTAGAGAAAGCTCAGTTTTCTTACATTTCCAGAGTCTAGAAGTCATTGGCATTTTTTAGCTTACAACCCTTTCCTCCCTCTTCAAAACCAGGAGCATATTACTTTCAAATTTCTCTGTGATCCAAACATTTTGATAATGTTCACCTGAACCTTATACAGTGAGCTAGTGAGATGGTTCAGTTGAGAAAAAAAAAAAAATCTTGCTATGCAAAGCTAATAACCTGAATTTGTTTCCTGGAAGCCACAGTGGAAGAAAGTGAAAAGATTCGCCTGTTACCTGTGTTTAGGTCTCATTCCTCAGAGAAGTACATTAGTTAAGAGAAAATACTGGAAAATTAAGCTGAAGCTGTAGCAATGGGATTAAATAGAAGTTGAAGACACACGTAGCAGAATGTGTTGATTGATTAAAGATGATAAATCAGACAATAAAAGCACTCCTACCTGTCATTTAAGCCATTTACATCATGCTTGTGTTATAATAAAAATGTGACTATAGAGAAATAATTAATGATATTATTAGAACGCCATACACGTGTCTGACACTGTTTGAGCAAGAAGAGTAGATTTGTTCTAAGAAGATGTCATGGTTGATTGCTAAGAAACGGTGGCAGCTTTCCATGACTAAAACATCGCAGGAGAATTTCAGAGTCTTTAGATGAGGTTTCTTTATTTCCCTTTTGTATTCCCAATGCAAACATAAGAAGATTTGAAAAATGACTCGAAGAATGGAGTAGAAGTAATAAAAGATGAAATTATGGAGACCTTGGTCATTTATCATCTTCCATGCTTTGTGCATGGATCAATATAAAATTATACATCCTTTTTAAAAAAATCTAATAATAATTTCAACTTTTATTGCCAGACTGCAGCAGGACTCTTTTGTGCATTTTCCGTTTAATCTTTATGTTTACCGTGCAGAGTAATATTTACTCTTAATGTTACCGTTATTAAAGGAAAGTTACTGGAAGTTAGAATGCTAACTCACAGGGTAAAAAAAAGAATTGAAACTCTATCAGCTCCATCCTCTGTCTCCAGGGGTTCTCGTTTAAAAAAAAAAAAAGAAACAAGTTCTATGGCTCTGTACTTATAAGAAGAGGGTATGCTGGTAAAATAATAATAATAATAATAATAATAATAATAATGGGCCTGATCACAGCTGTGCGTGTGATAAAAAAAAAAAAACACAGGCAAGACACTCAAGAGGTAATGAACTCTTGCTTGCTTTGTGACAGAGAGACAGCTTTCACTCTCTGTGACACATTTTGCTCCTCTGTAAATTCTATCTGTTTTCCACTCACTGGCTCATAAGTCAGTCCTGCCAACTGCTTGCACTTTTTTGACTTTCTTCTTACTTATCCCTCCATCTGACTATAACCCAAGTTCTCCTTCATCCTGCACCTGTTCCATATTTCACTAAGAAGACAACACCAGGGACAGATTTTAATTTGATTTGCACACTATCAGATGATGGGATCTAACAGTCTGGCGTGTGGCATGCGACTGCTGAAAGTCACTGCTCCCTGCTCCATCTCTAAACAGTTGAGTGCACTTTGTTACACAGAAAAGAAATTCTATTTACTAAAACCTTTTTTGAAGAAACGGTTCACTTTGTACAAAGGAGACATTCCGCTGAAATAAGATGAATGCATTGAATAGAATTCTTTTTCTGTTTGGTGAGATTTTTTTAAATGCTAAGGAAAATAATAGAATATAGATGATATAAAATTGGTTCACAAGTGTGGGACAGCTTTACATTCTGGAATTAGCTGCCGAGAGCAGATAAAAACCAAGAAAGGTTCCCTGGAGTGAACCTGCATGAAGCAATGTGACATTCACAAAACTCTTTAGCCCTGGATGTGCCACAAAATGAATTGTTTATCTGACTTTGAAATTGTATTTAATAACACTTCTCCTGGCATAAAAGTATCAGGCAGACTTCTAAAGGTAAATGTTCCAGTGCAGAAAGCTGGCATATGGAAGACACACTCTCTAGGACCAGATGAAAAGCAATATCCTCCTTCAGCTGGATTCTATAACAGAATTTAGGGCTGTTAAAAGAACCAAAGTTCCCCACAATCGAGAAACTGTCTCTTTCCCACAGCCCATCAGACACTCATTTGGCTGTAGTTAATGTAGGTTACTGACAGAATGACATGAAGGTGTCGCTGGGGTGACATTCTACTTAAAGGTACCCCAAACAGACATTGTGAGATTTCTAAGGGAGGCATAATCACCAGGCTGGAAGCAGGCAAGATAAGAGTGCAGAACCTAACAGCACGGGAGAGAATTGTACAACCTAGTGGCTCTGAGATGGGCCTCGGTGGGCCGCTGGCATCCCTGATACTTGCAGATGCCCTGGGTCCCACTCTCATCACCACTGAAAGTCTGGACGCTGCCTGAAAAGAGCGAAGAGGATGAAAAGAACACCTGCTCCTATTAGATTGAGAATCGGGGCAAGAATAAAATAATAATGGAAAAGACAATAAAGGTGCCTGTGTTTTAAAAAGAATGTTGGATCAAAAAGCAAAATAGGTCTGACTCCACCATTTTGGAATATAATGCTGTCGATGAGAAAATTGCATTAGACGATATCAAAGTCAACTCTTAAAGTTTATTCTATGAATTGATCGTGTTTTGCATATTTCAGTTGGAAATTTAATCTAGGGAAAAAACAAGTATGAATAATTGGAAGTTTCTTTTTTAAGATTTATTTTTAATTATATGTGTGTGTGTGTGTGTGTGTGCGCATGTGTGTGTGTTTGTGTGTGCGTGTGTACAGGTGCGAGCAAGCATAAATTCAGGTGCCCACGGAGTCCATACAATGACTTACAGGGTCACTATGAACCACTTGACGTCAGTGCTAGGAACTGAACATAAGCATCTCCTCAGCTGGGAAATTTCTTTTTTTTTAATTTATTTATTTATTAAAGATTTCTGTCTCTTCCCCACCACCGCCTCCCATTTCCCTCCCCCTCCCCCAATCAAGTCCCCGTCCCTCCTCAGCCCAAAGAGCAATCAGGGTTCCCTGCCCTGTGGGAAGTCCAAGGAACCAAATGGATTAAAGACCTCAATATCAGTCTGAACACACTGAACCTAATAGAAGAGAAAGTGGGAAGTACCCTACAACACATGGGCACAGGAGACCACTTCCTACGTACAACCCCAGCAGCACAGACATTAAGGGCCTCATTGAATAAATGGGACCTCCTGAGACTGAGAAGCTTCTGTAAAGCAAAGGACACTCTCACTAAAACACAAAGGCAACCCACTGACTGGGAAATTTCCTTTTAAGAAAACTCATGACTTAAACTGATTTTGATAACATGGATAGTATGCCATGTTACCTTTAACAGAAGTCACTAATCTAAAGTGAAACTATTAACCTATATTATAATATGAGTACCTTCCTTCCATGAAAAATAATAATAATAAGTAATAATAATAAGGAAGGTTAGACACAAAGTCTGCTCAACAGAGGGCCTGGCATGACCACATAGACAGACCACTTCAAGGCACAGGATGTATTTACAAGATGAAGTACGTAGAGAAAATTTTATCCACAGATTTTAGAATGCGTATGGCCGTATTGCCACCTTGATTTCAGATCTCTAGACTTGAGCTGTGAGGGAAAACTTCCTGTTGTTTCTACCCAGGTCATTTGTGGCACTTTGCCCCCCTCTATAGTGTGCTCAGTCATCACAAGACTACTCCCACTGTTCTGGGAAGCATATCCTGCTATTCCAAAAGACTAAGAGACAGAAACCTTTTCTCTACTGCTTCCTTTTTTTTTTTAAGGAAGAAACAAATCCCAGTAGAGAAACTCGGATGCAGGTTTCTGAAACTTTATCTTCAGATTCCATCAGGAGTCAGGAGAGGCCATGTGCCCATTCTCTAGCTGCAAGGGAGCCGGTGAATTGACTGACTGCCATTATGTACCTTCCCCATGGGAGGCAGGCATAGCCTTTGAAATGACTGTTAGACAAACAAGCAATGCCATCTGCCTTGACACATCAAGGCTTCAGACTGGCGAGGACAGCTAAAAGTCTCAGTCATATTCTGTTTTCATATTTCACAAAGACACTAAGTAGAATGAAATTTTGTTTTACAACAGCTAGATCGCATCTATTTGACCATCAGCTATATATTAGTCACTGTGCAAGCATTTGGTATGAACTCCCTAACTTATTTTAATGTTTTCATTATTTTGTGTGTCCTGAAACTTGTCCTCTCTTCTCCACATTTGCTGAGCTGCTCACCTCTCTTACATACATATCCCAATTTCAATGATCACCATACAGTGTCATTACTGCTAAGGTTAACGTGACACAGAAGAGAAGGCTGAAATCAAGAGCATTAGAACACAATGTAAGGCCATAGAACTAGTAAGTGATAGAGCCCAGAACTAATTTTGAAGAGTTTAAGAGAAAAACAATCAAATATACAATTTATAAAATATGAAATCAAAAATAACCTTAATAATCATATTTCTGTTTGAAAGCACTGTGACAAAGTTGAAATTTTCATTAAAATATGCTCTCATTTGTCCAAGCTGCTTTTAACGTAGAATGCCATAAAAATGCTTCAGCAGTACACAAAAGGTCCACATTCCTTGGAGGAAAGCATTTCAAGCAGATTCATGCAAAAGTAGCTTAAAAGTAAATGTTAAGAGTTTCCAACCCAAAAGTATAATTTCAAGGTAGTGGAGAGCCCATGCACTTCTTAGTTGAATCCCAACTTAATCCCATGGAAATCACATTGAATGAGAAGGGCCTCGACAGGTTCATGTATTTACATGATTAGGCTCCAGATGCAGAACTGTTTGAGGAGGATTAGAAGAAGAGGGTATGGCCTTTTTTGGAGTGGGTGTGACTTTGTTGGAGAAAATGTGTCACTGGGGTGGAGTATGAAGTTTCAAAATTCGACACCAGATTCAGTCTCTCTCTCTGCTTGCTGCCTATACAGATCAGGATGTAAAACCCTCAGTAACTCCCCAGCACAATGACTGCCTGCCACCCTGAACCCCACTATGACAATAATGGTCTAACCCTCTGAGACAGTAAGCAAGCCCCCAATTAAATGATTTCTGTGATAATAATTGCCAATTTGATAAGAATTAGTCAGAGTGTTTCTTCGCAGCCATAGTACTATCACTAAGACAGATATATGTAAGCCTGGGCTACATAACTTACTGTTTAAAAAGATTATTGTCTCCATTTGTCTAGAGGATATAATAATATGTAGTATGTGGTTGTTTAAAGATAGAATAGAGTTATAGTTGTAAGATATATAGTAGGTTATGTATTATGAACTAGCCATACAACCATTAAAATTCTTCATTCTTATTCCACATAGAATTCATTGCCTTACTTCTCACGCCTGGGTACTGACACCAAAAGTAACATCACCTTAAGAATATTTTTAAAGGCACCTGAATTGAGTAATTTGTGCATATCATGAATCACACTCAGATTCAAACTGGAATATAACAATCCAAACAAGTATTTCGCATATGGATTGGCACAGCTTCAACAAAATGTCATCTTTGCTAAATGGCTACTTTTAGAGTAGCCAGAGTTACTGCTTTTTAAATTTAGCTTATACCAATTAGCATAATCATGGGGATTTATCATGTGAAACATAGTGAGATATGATTGATTTAGCTTTTATTTGACAGCACTGAAACACTGGATAGGTACCAAGTAATATAAACTATTCTTGTCAAAACCCCAGCTATAGACTGTGTGATTTGGTCATTTGGATTTTCGAACATTCCTTTTCATTTTTGATTATTCCATTTCAAATTACTTCTTTCCAAATGCTTCTGAATTTATCTCTATATAAAATTAAAATCTGTTCCATTATGATGATTTCATAATGCATTTGAGAATTTGGCAATGCCAACCTAGATTATTTCTTATAAAAAAATAAAATGTGTACAATCGCATGTATTTGTATGAAAAGTGTTTCAGGATTTGGCCTACAGTGAACACTCCATAAGAAGTAGCCATTGCTCTGCTTTTGAAATCTGAGCTTAACTGTGGTTTTGTAACTTTGTAAGAATAAGAAGCGGGAGATGAATAGTTCTCCATAAATCCCTCACTCAGGGACGGTTGCTGGGTTACACAATAATGACATGAGCATCCTTCATATCCAGTCATGTCTCATCTCCAGCAGCTGGAGCACGGGCCTTTCATACATGGGCTCTCTGATCATTTTATATCCAAATCAAACAGAGATTATAATTTCTAGAATTAGTCACATTATTCTTACCTCAGTTTTCAAATTAGCGACATTCATGTGACTTTTATGACAGGTCACAGATATGTTGTTTTCTTATTAATTATTGAGAGTATCTTGCTATACCTGCTTTATAAATTAAACTAGGTCGTAGGTATTTATGTATAGAAAATGTAGTGTATGTTGGGTTAGGAGCTGTCCATGGTTTCATAATTCCCCCTGGGAATCTTGGAATTCAACTCCTATAAACAAGCGGAGACTGCTGTGCTAAACAGGAAGAATCTGACCACTCTAGCAAGCTCTCTGCACAGCACTGTAATTTTAAAAATCATGTCCTTGTTTGTTGTTGAGGCCACTTGCTGCTTTACAATGCAAACTGCTTTCTGTTTTCTAACAGCTCTGCGGTCTTTCCGGTCGACTTCCCTTCCAGATGTCTCGCGCTGCTGTGTCATGACTATTTCCTCACCAAGGTTCTTGAAATCTGCTTGCTGAAGCAGACTTCAGACGACTACCCTGGGTCTTTCTTTCTGTAGTTCTTACAAGCTAACAAATAAGGAAGTTTTCTCCCCAGTCATGGATGACTTTCATTGCACTATAGGTTCACCCAAGTATCAGTTCCCGTTGACAGTCTCTTCAAAAACAACAGCAGCCGGGAGCATGGAGACTTTATGAGATGCTTGCTGTTCAGCTGAAGGGACATTTTTGCAGCTGGTGTGCTGTTGGTTTGTCCTTTCCAGGTTGGCACCCTTTGCGCATTCATTTCCATAATGACTTAATTCTACTCCCAAACATAGATCTGCTTTCCTAGAAGCTCTGTTTCCTTGTGCCTTCTTCGTGAAAATAGAACTCGAACTATAATTTCCTTATTCCTTTGTCACATACACTCTAGAAAGGTTTAGAGAATTTCAGCTCTCAGATACAAATGTATATTTTGTTGTTGCTGCTGTTGTTTTTGAAACAGGGTTTTCTGTGTAGCAACTCTGGATGTCTTAGAACTTGCTCTGCAAACCAGGCTGCCTTGAATTCTCAGATCTGCCTGCCTTTGCCTCTTGAGTATTTGCATTAAAACCCTGCACCACCACCTCCAGGTTGTGTTTATTTTTAATGAGTCACCATTTTGAAAACGATGTCTTTTATTTTTCAAATTGTATCATTTCTCCTTTCTCTTTCATCCCTCCAAAACCTGTCATATATATTTTTTTGCTCTCTTTCACATCTCTGGCCTGTTTTTTCATTAATTGTTGTCATAAACATATATACACACACTATATATGTATTTATATTACATATATATGCATTAGTAATATATTTCTAAAATATAATCTACACATTCTGCACAATATCACTTGTATGTATGTTTTCATTTCAATGCCATGTCATATTATGGAGCCCAGTTCCAATAGCTACATCTACAAAGTGACTTCCTACCTAAGGTTAAGGGAACACTGCAGAAGAGGGAGCAGAATGATTGTAAGATGCTGGAGATGAAGGAGTTTGTTGTGAGACTGTGTAAAAATGTCAGATACTACACCTATAAAGTTTTACAAATGTGGCTAGCTAACATTAACTGAATAAGGAAAACAAGTTTCTCCTTTAAACCCCCTCTTTGAATCTTGCACATCAACAGAGAAAGTTAGTGATTGATGTGGGATTCCCCTCAGCATGCTATGAATATATTTTATTACCATTGGTTTATAAACAATCTACTTTGGCCTATGGCAGGGCAGAATATATAACAAGGCAAAAAAAATCCAAGCAGAGATAGAGGAGAAAAGTAGGAGGAGTCAAGGAGATGCCATGTAGCTGCCAAAGGAGAAAAACATGGGAACCTTACCTGTAAGCCACAGCCTTGTGGTGATACATAGATTAATAGAAATGGGTTGATTTAAGATGTAAGATCTAGCTAGGAATATGCATAAGCCATTGACCAGTGTTGTAGTTAATAAGGCAGGAAAACAAAACTGCAGTCTCCATGTGTAAGTGATCTTTATAATATTATTCTTATTATAAGATAATTTAAATTTCACACTAGTAGATCAGTGTATTTTATATTCCATTTTTGTATTTTATAGCACATTTTTCATTCCTTTTTTTATTATTAGTTCTGTTTTTAGAATTCCCAAGCACTTGATTCAAGTTTTTTTTTTCTTCACCTTTTAACTTTGTTCCTTAGAAGGTTTCAGTAACAGCCTTGACTCTGAGCTGGTTAATCATCAGATAATGCAACTGTAGTACATAATTTTCAAAGCTCACGACACATCAGAAGTTCCTCCAAAACTTACATAAAGCTGCCCCTCTCTTGTCCTTCTTATGTACACTGGTGATAAGGCCAAAGAACTAGAATTGACCCTTTGAAAATTACCACTCCAGAGAAGCAATCATTCTTCCTTTACTAAGATAGACTCTACCATACAGGGTATATTGGTTCCTTATCTTGGGCAATTATCCAGAAGCCAGTTCCATCAGGGTATCCAGATATTTGTGTCTGAAACCTTTCTCTCTTCTTAAGACTTACTAATTGGGATACTGAAAACACAATCTCTGCAGCCATTTTGTTCCTTCAACGTCCCTTCCTAACATTCAGAAGGAATTGCAATTGCAAATGGAATTAGCCATGTGATACCAGCAAGAATGAGAAGTGGTTAGCCAGCTTGCGTAAACTTCTCCTTTGACACTTCTTTTGAAAAACAGAACATTTCCTGAAAAAAAAAGAAGTATTAATATTGTTCTGCATCTGCATCAATGAATAGGCAGGTACTAACAAACATAGCAGCTCATATCTGACTCTTGGGATCAAGGGTGACATTTCTGTTACTCCCAGGTATTCAAAATCATTCTTACGAGGGTCTCTTCTAGAAGACCTGAACTCTATGCATAACTGGTTCTAAACCAAGTACCATTTAATTCCTTAAGCAAATCTGGAGACTGTCCTGAATGGGGAATGGAATGTTTACTCTTACTGGTAAGTGTTCAAGAATATTACTAAACATCTCTCAACACACAGGACAACCTCTTGCTCCAAATAAATAAATAAAAAGAGTGACAAGATTTCAAAACACTGCTTCATATTAAACTATGACTATCTGTCAATAACATGTAACTTCCACATGTTCCCTCCATTTGTTCTTTTTAAATTAAGAACATGTATAACTCTACATTAGTGTTATAATTTTTCAAATATTCTCATGAAACACATTTTTTCTGCAATTAATTGCCTTTTACTCCACATGCTTTTTTTTCTTCCTTCCTTTTTATATAGGATATACGATTCTGGGTATGCATGTTCTTATAAGACATGCTTGCTTGCAGAAAATATCATCTCACTTGAGCCATGTATTTCTTGTGAACTTCTGAATCCTGAAGACATGCATGGTCTTGGGATCCAATGCTAGAAGCATCTGTCTTTATCCATGGAACAAAAGTGAAGTTTTTTGTCATAAGTGAAGCACAGATGACAAGGACAATCTAGCTGTATCTGCTTCATTTGGTATTAGTGCTCCATAGGGAAGGGTCACACGCCTCTGCTATGCATTCTATCCTGATTCCTCTAACTGTGAACTAACTTCCCTGAATTCTTTTTGTTGCCTGTCCTTTTCTTAGATAGTATCCTCAGAGACTGATAATATTCCAGTGGCCAAAAGGCACAGCAGAATAACCTTTCCCTTGTAAGTATACTGACATGGAAGAAATGTTGCCAAGAATGTTTCATATCTGTCTTTGAGAAGAAACCTGCTTGACCTTGTTTCAATTAACTGTGACTTAGTTTAGTTCAGGAGAAAACTTAGCACGCTTGCCTCAAAGCTGTGAACCCTTTGCTTCAAACTCCACACAGTAAGAGAATTGTTTAACAGCCGCGATAATCACAAGGCAGCCTGTCTTCCAATGTTGTAACCAACACGACACTAAACATCACCATTTTGGGGGATGGTGCTTACGGTGCTTCTTCCTGCATGAAAGTCATCTGGGAAGGTGGTTTACATGAAGACTTAGTGGCATCCAAAAAAATCCATAAATCTGGAAAAAAAACCCAAGGATCTGCTTTTCTATCATGCTCCAAGGTGGTTTCATCACGACTGCTCTCCTTAAGACATGTGCACAGTATCATACTGGGAACCTCATCATTGCTTCTGATCTTTAACCCTTTATTTTATCTGAATATAAAGTTCAGTTCTTTAATGTCAAATAATGTGCAACCACCTTAAAATACAAAGAAAGTTTATTTTCTAACAGCAACTGTAACATAGAGGTTTCCAACTGTAGCTCTATTACCTAGAAAAATGCATAATTCTTTCCAAGAAAAGTATCCATTTCACTGCTGAGATTCAAAGCCTGGGATGCAGGTGCATTAGACAAGATATATCACTTAGCTCTTTCCCTGGCCCCAAATGATCCTTTTGATCCTTCTGTGACTAAAAACTATGAAGCTGCTAGGCATGGTTGTAAATGTGTTTACTGAGCATCATTCCTCAAATTTATCTTTAACTGTAACATAATATTAGTTCATATATATATATATATATATATATATATCACTATCCTCTTTCCCTCCATGAAGCTGACTGTTCACCAATGCTAGGAATTCCTATGTCCTGGGTGTAGAGTGAAGTAGAACTGGGACCTGCCCTAAGAAGCTGCAAAGTCCAGTTTCAAAGACTTTCTAAGATTCCCCAGCCTTCCACCGCTACACTTTTTCTTCAGACCAACTTGGGAATCCTTGCCGTTCCTGTTCCTCCCTCCAGCAAATCATGTTATGCCGTGCATATGTATATGAATAGAAAAATGTCCTAAGTATAAAGTAGCATTACTTTAGAGTCAAAAGATGTGAGTGTGGAGTGTGGCAATCTAATCAGAGGCTTTGTAATTTGGATCAGGATCCGCTTACATGGTCTTATTATGATACTCTCCGTCTTAAATGTGAAGCACATGGGGTAATAAAGATTGCACACTCTTGAAAGTCTCAGAAAAGAAAATACATTGTGCTTTATTAAGTCTCAGAAATATTTGATGTTGTCTTGAAAATCAATGACATTATAAAGCGCTGCTTTGGAGAAAAGTGTTCTGTTTCCTTGAGTTAGCTGTTATTTTCTTCATGTAACAAAAAATGTATTTTTGAGCTGCAAGGACCTGAATCAGCTATGCCTTCCTTTGAGTAAATACTGTGATAGGAATGGAGTTGATTTATAGCCCCATTTGAGTTATTTGCTTTACTGATGGTCTTTTCTCTTTCAATCCTGCATGGCAAAGCTCTGTCAAAGAAAACAAATGAGTTGGGCTCTGTGTGTTGTGTCAATGTGTGGCTTATCTGGAATCCTTCATGTTCTTCCCTTGTGCACATCTAGCAATGTCCTTTCAAGGTCAGAGAAAGGATGAACACACATCACTGGATAAATTAGGAACAATCAAGTAGGGATTTTATCATTGTTTCCTTTGGAGGTGCTAGGTTAAAACTCAAATTCTCCCTCCTCTTCCCTGCCCCGCCCCATTAAAAACTGTGCGAACTTAACAGTTTACTATGGAGATGATCCTCTTCAGAACCTGAACTGAGCTGGGAGGTTGGTCTTCTAGAGATGTAACGGATAAATTCCTGTTTAAGCCATCTAGTTATTTTATGACAACATCCTAAGCTGCAACAGTTTATATTACCAAAACAACACTGAATATAAATTCCATTGTTAGAGCACAAATCCTTTTATGACCCAGCACCAAGGCGAGGGCCTGTAAATGACACTGAATCACCTTCGTATGGCTCTGGCTCCTTTCTTCCTTTGACCCTAATGATCTGAATGACAGTTGTGCCAAAGTTGCCTGCTGGCTTTACAATCACTTCAGAATATCATATTATGAGCAAGTTTCCTTTAAGATGGTTTGAAGGTTAAAGCTGAGACTGTAAGGTCCTTGTCCTTACCCTATCTCTAAATTTTGGGTGTTTGAGAGGGTATAGTGAATGGGGACATTCAGATAGCTATAGTGAAGGGAAAGTTCTGCCACACTAAAACATGAAGAACTTGTTGTGAGCCCACGTAAGGCTACACTAGGGACCTCAACAACATGGAGAAGTAAATTCTACAGGCCCAAATTGCCTGTTCCAATTTTATTTCTTTGGAGGAAATGCAAACTTACTGGCACAATTAGAATGGTTAAGTCCGGCAAAATTCATACGTTGAAACTCAATCACAGATGCAATGGCTTTGGGAAGTAAGGACTTGTGGGCACCAGGTCAGGCCATAAAAGAGCATGACATTGTGGGGAAACCAAGTGAGGAAGTTTGCCTCCTATCTTCCACAGCTAGAAGAACCAGCTACAAATCTGAAATTGACCCTCAGCAGATACTGAATCTGTGGCCTCCTTGAATTTATTCTTCCCTGCTTCTAGAATTCTGAGAGTAAATCTTTAAATGATTCATTTGTGATATTATGATGCAGAAGTCAAGGAAAGTAAAGTACTGATGAAATTACAAAACATTACTAACTACTTCACAGAATGAATAAGCAATAAGCAAGAAAAATATAAAGATATGTAAGTGCTGATTATTGATAATAAAAAAATTATAACTCCAGTTCCAGGAGACCTGACACCCTCCCTCCTCTGACCTTCTTGTATACCGTGTATGAACACGGTATACAAATATACATATAGGGGAAACACTGACACAATATAAGAAGTAAATGGCACCAACCTTTATTTTTCTAATGGCCTTTATAACTAGCATCATAATTCTTAAGAAATAAAATTACTTAGCTGCAGTAGCATCTGTAAAGCACTTAACCACGAACATGGGCTACAGTGAATTCTCATCACGGAATAATGAAACGCTGCCCTTTGGATGTTCGGTAAAGGATAGGCTGTTTGCTTCTACAATTAGCAAAGAGGAGGTCTGTTTTCTAAACACAGGACAGCTACGGAAGGTAATGCAGTAGTATTTCATGTAGGAGGATGAGGCCGCTTGTTTGTCCCAGCTGCCTGGTTAGCTTAGCCCTGAAATAACAACACAGAAACTGTATTAAATAAATCACTGCTTGGCCCATTCGCTCTAGCTTCTTATTTGCTAACTCTTACATCTTATTTTAACCCATTTCTATTCATCTGTGTATCGCCACTAAGCTGTGGCTTACTGGGTAAAATTTCCGCATGTCTTACTCTGCCGGAGGACCCATGGCATCTGTCACTCCGCCCTTCTACCTTCCAGTATTCATTTTCGTCTTCCCCACCTACCGAAGTTCTGCCCTATCAACAGGCCAAGGCAGTTTCTTTATTCATTAACCAAGAAAAGCAGCACACAGACAGAAGGATCTCCCACACCGACTTCACTTGTATTTTAATAAATAAAGCTTGCCTGAAGACCAGAGACTAAAACAGCTGTACTAATCAGCTATACAGACCAGGCAGTAGTGGCACACACTCTACTGGCTACACCCAGTAGCCACACTAGTTTACCATAGAAACCAGGTGGTAGTGGTGCACACCTTTAATCCCTGCACTCGAGAAGATATAAAGCAGAAGGAGACAAGTTTCAGGCTCAGTCTCATTTGGAGGATTCCTGTAGGCAGGATTGTCATCTTTGGACTGAAGTAGAGGTAAGAGCCACTGGCTGGCTGTTTTGCTTTTCTGACCTTCAGTTTGAACCCCAGTTTCTGTCTCTGGGTTTTTATTAATCATGCTACAAGATAGCATCTGGATACAGACAGACAAAAAGACATATTTAAAATCTGTCTCCTACTCCAGCCAAAAGATCCACTTTGTCAGCCAGAACCACAGACTATAGCAGACTCTAGACTGTGGGCTGGAGAAAAATCTGAAATTCTAGTTCAGTTACAGCCTTACTTATTGAACTTTAACTGGTGTAGAATCCTTTACTCAAAGGAGATGTTAAATAGTGAATCAAATTCCGTTTTAAAATAATTCACCAAATGACCTGCTATGTATTAGTAATTGGAAAGATGACAATTACCTTTCCCAAGTCAGAGTCATATAAATACATTACTGAATGTGTATATTCATATTCACAGCATCTTTCAGCTGGTAGGTACTCCAGAAGACTGGCTTTGTCTCTTGCAATTTCTTACTCTCACAGAGCCCCTCTCCTGGGAAGTCTCAATCATTCCCAGAAAAATAATTTACTGAAATGAATACAGCCCATATAAATACTCAACGAAAGAGAAATATTACTGTTTTATTGTTCTTCAATGGGTCTGTCCAAGTTTTATTTTATTGGCAACAGTTCTCTTTTTAAAAGAAAATATATCAGGGGCAAGAGATTAGAAATTAACAATAAAAAGATTTTTGAAAAGGAAAGACAGTCCCCTGGTGATTGTTAGAGTTTTCCCACATGCAAAGAGATTGCCTTTGCATAGTAGAGACAGCTGGGTGGCTTTCTCTCCACCTCACCAAAGGGCATGATGGGAGACATCAGAAACAGCTGCCAAGAAGAAGCTGTGGGTGGTGGTTTCTGCTGGGTAATTCTTCTTGGGAAAGTGATTCCACAAGTCTTCAGGCTATTGAATGTCATATGATAGGTTATTTCCCAGGGCCCACTCAGAAAACTTTGAAGCCAAGAGTGACTTTCTGTCCCCTACCTACTGATTCACCATGCTTGGGCTTCAGAACCTTCCCTTTTTGAGGTAAAATATGCAAAGACACTACCAGGGCGTGTGTTTTTTTGCCGAGGAACTAGTGCCAGCAGCACTCTTTTGAAGCTTAGGAAAGACCTTCCTGTGGTTTAGCCCAGCCTTCTTGGCGGGATCAGTTTAAATCTTGTTATCTCTCTTCAGAAAGCTCATTTTTATAGACAACACGGCTACTCTGCAAAAGGGCTGACAATAACTGTGGAGTTTCCCTGAACGTGAAACCTAAGTGTGAACATGAAAGGGTCTTCGGGGAAATCTAACCACTTAACCCCCTGGGGTGGGAACAGAGATCTGAAGCCTGAAAGCAACAGACCTCAGAGGTCCCTTGAGAGAAAGGATGCTGTTGTGATGACCTCCATAACACCGTGCCTCTCCCTAAGCTGCAACACTTGTCTCTGGATCCAGGTTCTCAGTACTGCACAGCTCCCAACCCCTTATTCTTTGTCTTCTTCCTCCCCCAGGATTAGGATTTCTCTTGTCTTTAGCTACATCACAGTGCACCATCTTCATGTCCATCAAGGCCCCAACGAGGAGAGCTGCAATCACCCAGAGTCCGGATTTGTAACTCTCTACTCTGAGGAAGATAAAAATCTGTCCCTTTTTTGGAAGAAGTAAACCACTTTCTACATGAAGGAAGGGAAGTTTAAGGCTTGAAGCCTCATCTTGAAAGTGTTTGCTCATCTCAACAAAGCATAAAAACACAGATCTTGATTGAGACAAACGACCAGCCAAAAGGGGCCTGAGATTTATGTCTCCCTGTTCCTTATGACTCCTTAGCACGAACAGAAAAGCAGCCAAGTTCTTTCAAACTGCCAGCCAGCTTGTCTTGACATCATGTTCTTCTGATTTTCTCAGGCTCTGTGCTTTCTCTCATAATTCCTGAGTCCTTTTAGGTCATAAGAATTTCTGCAGTCACAAAAACTAAAAATGACCAAAGCCCCAAATTTAAAAATAAAAATAAAAAACTAACCAACAAAGAAAACAACCTGCGTTTTCCTTTTCTCAGATGGTGTCTCTTCTCTGTCTTGTTTGTGGCTGCGTACATGACTCAGTGTTAGCTCATGTGTGCTTGTCTGTTCTTGAGACCTGTGGGGTCTGAGCACTTTTTCATCTGGCTGTTTTTCCCGTGAGCCTCTGGGGTAGACGGCAGCAAACTCTAACCTCAAAAATACCATCTCGGGGTTTGCAGATGTTAGAACTAAGCCAAGCAATGATAGCTTCTGAGTTAACAGATCTGGGTTTTTTCCATCCCCTTCTAGACTCTTCCAGTTGGTAGATAATGCTAGCACTCAGGAGTTCACTCAAATATTGATTTTTCTGCTGTTTGTTTATTTTGTTTTATTTTTATTGACATATAATGATATATGTTTCTAAGACATGATTTTGGTATACATATACATCATGTGATTAAATCAGAAATCTCTGTCACATGGAACATTTGTTTAATTGAATTCACGCTGAACTTTTACTCCTCTGGGTACTCCTCCCAGCTTGGCATTCTCTAGACTCTCTTGGAAAGCTCTCATTTGTCCTTCAGGGGTAAGATGAGAGGTTCAACTCCAGCACCATTTAATTCTGAACAAAAGAAAATGGTGTGTGCACACCTAAAGCTTCCAGCATGTACACTTTCATGTAACTTATCAGTTTGTGTTTTGGTTGAAACATGCTAGGCTATTCTATTAACAATCATTATTTACTATAGGAAACTTGGAAAATGTGAAAGAAAACCATGAACACTCAAAATCAACCAAGACAACATACAAACATGTATAATGGGCATGTTTTCTAAGTTAATCCATATCTATTTACTTATGTTTTCCTCTCTTATGCTCTCAGATACCACCGATACAAACATAAGCACGGGCCTTATCTAATGACTCTTGTAACAAACTTTCTCTTGGTACTTAAAAACTAATGTGGTTATTTATGATTAACATTCAAAGAGTAAGTCCTTGGTGGACAGGTAATTGTGCATGCACACACACATGCGCTCGTGTGTCTGTATAGTCATGCTTGCAAAATATAGACATTAATCTTTATGAATAATGTACAACGAATCAATGGTAATTATTTGTTAAACTAATTTATTAAGGGAAACAAAAGAGGGAAAGAAAGGAGGGAGTAAGGGAGAAAAGGGGGAAGGAAGGAGGAATATCAAATGTACTGGAGCATGTGGAAGAGGGAGAGCAAGACAGTATATCAATTTAGCAAGGCAGTTTTAACCTTGAAAGCTGTTGATTCTCCCTATAGCTATCTGAAATAGCTATTGTAGCTATTTACAAATCAGGAAAGCGAGACTCAGAGAGGTCAAGCACCCTGCTCAAGGTCAAGTATTTTGGAAGTGGAAGAATGAGTTTTTAGTTTACTTTTTTGTTTACACGCGCACATAATGAATTTTAGTCCTATCACCTCATCTCCCTTCTCCTCCCCCTCCTTTCCCACTGAAACACTTCTTTTCTCCAATAAGTTCTCTTCCTGATTTTGTCTTTTCACCCCAAAGTGACAAAACTAGCTTTTTGTGTTTATTCTTTATTTAAAAAATAAAGTACATATTATTCCGTCTTGCACAACATCTGGAAGTGAAAGGCAGCATACACACTTCCTCCTAAGGTCTGGATGCCCGGACCATGCTGTACTAAGCAACTCTTAATTGGATGGAGAAGAGGAGCTAAGGAAAGAAGAAAAAGTAGACAAAGGTCAGCAACCATGATCTGCCTCTTGATCCCTTTTCTTCCTCACCATGCTTTCCTTAGCCTCATAAATAAATAAATAAATAAATAAATAAATAAATAAATAAATAAATGGTCTTGTACTTGTCCTGCCCTACCCCGTGTGATCAATGCACTTGTTATGCCTTCCTTATTAAATCAAATTGCTCACACTGAACACTTGTGAGTCCCTTGGATCTTGAAAACTCTTCACAACACTTTTCTGGATTAAAAGGCTTTTCATAAGATGCATGCTTCTTTTCAGTCTTTCCTTGTGTCTCTTCCTCCTATGTCTGTCCCTCGGGCATATTCAACACCCCTGTGACAGTGAAACACTAGAACAGTCTTCTCACAGCACCTTCTGTATGGCTCATTCTTTGATTCATTAAATAATAGTAATAATTGTACCAGATTCTGCTGCTGCGCTGCAAATTATTATAATTGTAAAAGTCATAAACATCAGTGATTTCTTAGGCATTCTCTAGATGTTGACAGTGTGGCTTGATTATTTATTTATAATGAAATAAACCATATTTTAAAAAATCTACAACTTATTAATTGCTATTTTAATAATTTTTATTATACCATTCTCTAGTTATCTAGCTATTGGCCTATAATTGTTTCTCTCTCTTTCTGCCTCTCTGTGGGTTTTTAAGTATGCTCCTTCTATCTAGTTCGGTTTCATCTCATACTGATGAGTTCAAGTGATGCTACTATTTCAGCCTACTAAGTAGATGGGACTACTAGTGTGTAGCACTATACATGGCTTCATCTATTCTCTTTAAGTTTTTCTCCCTTCATGGTATTTCTGGGCAGAAATACTATTTATTGAGGTGCCCAACCACATGTTCTGAATTCTGTGGTCAGTGTTGTTCTATTACATTAGTATCTTAAATCCCACCAATGTAGCTATATGTATGCCACCGAGGTCGGCACACGCGAATTGCTCAGATTTCTGTTTAATTTACTATATAGATTGCCACAGTTTGTTTTCCATTGTGTGTTAAAACATTCATATCATAATCAGCTTGGCTAGGAAAGGATTTATTTGATTGACACTTCCAAATCACAGTACATTGCTGAGGGGAGTCAGGGTAGGAATCTGTAGGAAGTAACTGAAGCAGAAGCCATGGAGGAGTGTTGCTTACTGTCTCACTCTTCAGGGCTTGCTTGGGTTTCTTTCTTAGAGCATCTGGCAAGGGGACACTGTCCACAGTAAACTGAGCCCTCCTAAATCAATCAGTTGTCAAGAAAATACCCTCAAAGACACGCCAACAGGCCAAGTTAAGGAAACATTTTGTCAGATGACCCCACCTTGTTCCAAGAGGACAAAAACTAACAAGCACATAGACTCATTAAAATAATGATAAATAAATGTGTTAACAGCACATACTAAATTGAGAGTAGCTCAAATCCATGATCATTATACAAAAATATGAGGAAATACTATGGAAAATCCCTTATGCAGAAAAAAGGAAGCTTATAGCATTGACAAAGGAAATAACAACTTTGACCTCAACTTCCCTTTATCTTACTAGTTAAAAACTTCTACAGACTGAGGAGGTTCTATCAATTTAGTGTTATACATATGTTTGTATAATTAGCAATTCATGAAAAAAGAAGAGGCCATGAATTTGATGGCTCAGCAGTTAAGAGCATTGCCTGCTGTTGCAAAGGTCCTGAGTTCAATTCCTAGCAACCACATGGTGGTTCACAACCATCTGTAATGAAGTTTGGTTCCCTCTTCTGGCCTGCAGGCATAGACACAGACAGGATATTGTATACATAATAAATAAATACATACATACATATATAAATAAATATAAAAAAAGAAGAGGCCATGAATTTGAAAAAGTATAAGAATGAGCATATGAGAAGGTTTTCAGGGAAGAAAGGGAAGGAAAAAATGAAATAACTATATTATAATGTCAAAACATAAAAGAAATAATTTTTAAAGAGTCAAGCAATGATAAAGTAGAAGTATATCCACTGACCACTTACAACCATAGTGTGGATAAGGATGTGGAAGAATTGAGCAAAGAATAACACAGGATTCTGTTGAAGCAGTCTACACTTGGATTTACAAGAAAGAGGAAGCCATAGGCTATACACTCTTCACATTGGCTTGTTGCTTCCTGTGTGTGTCTGTCTCTATGTGTGTGCACGCATGTATGTGTGTAGTGTCGTATAGTGTAGTGTATGCTTGTGTTCATGTGGGTGTATATTGTATGCCTATTATGTGTATAAGCCAAAGAGTGACACCCGGTGTCTTCTTTTGCCATTTCTCACATTATTTTGTGAGTAAGTATCTCTCACTAATCTTGGAGATCATCAGTTCAGCTAAGGTTGCTAGCCTATAGCTTCCAGAAGTCTACCTGTCTACACCCCACTTCACCCAACATGCTGTGATTACAGGCACAGACAGGCAACAACACCTGGTTTTTTTATGTGAGTGTCACATGTGAACTCAAGTCCTCATGTTTGCATCTTCATCAATATGTACATAAAGGTATGTGTGCATTTACCTATGTATTTGAGTACATTCATTTTAATATCTGCCTTTAAAGACTAGTAAGCCCAGCACTGTCTATACTGACTGACTATACTGTACTATACTGACTCATCAGACACCCTAGCACACAGAAATGGGCCCAATGAATATGCAATGAGGACAAAATTCGGAGTCTACATGATGGAGTAGAGAAGAGGTAGGTAGAAAGGAAAAGGGAGTCAACAGAGATGCACTAATTTGAAGGAGCTGGGATGGTCAGACTTCTTGTAAGATTCAATAGAAGTGGGGAAGTGAGTGGAGGGAATCAGAGTAGCTCTGACGAGAAAGAAAGAGACAACTGGGTACCTTGCACCATTAGCCTATTGAAGTCAATGTATTGTATGGTACTGTACATCTAATCTCTTCTCACTTGATAGGACTTTGGGGAAATTGCATTAGGAAGGTTAGTAAGCAAATCTGCCAGGACTCAATGAGCCAGTAGAAGGTAAATGCTGGTGTTTTCTTAAATCCAAACCCTGAACTCTTAAATACTCCCTCACAGTCAAAAACAAAGACATGAGTGGTTTTCATGGGGGCTGTGCTAGCCACACTGAGCTTTAGAAATTCTGAAGAGGCCCCCATGTAAGATCTTCCTGTCTTTATGCTTTTAGAAGATACTACGAAAATCTCTTAACCTTCAGAAATGTAAAAACCAAGGAGTTTGGGGATGGATTTAGCAGTGGGTCATTAAGCCCTCTGAACTAAAGAAAACTATTGAGTTGCTTACAATATTATAGTGGCAGCAGTGTTTTATGGCATATCAAAATCACCCAGAGACCTCACAAGTTGTCAGAGTACTGGTGATTTGAAAATAATTCCAATTTATGAACAAGCTGAGAGCTTACAGAGGGTGGCACTTCTCCTATGGCTTTCTTATTAGATGAGCGCATCTGCAGGCATCTAAACAATGAAGCAATGGCTGTGGAGCCGACCTTGGTGTCAGAGGGTTACTCTTGATTTTAATCAACCCCCTTTCCTCTGGTTTTTCTTTTTCTTTTCTTTTCTTTTTGTTTCTTTCTCTTTAAGCAAACAGCTTTGTCTTCTCAGGCCAAACAGCACACCCCCTGGATCTTAAGATTTTACATGCCACATACCCTGTGCCTAACCCAGCCTCTCTCCTCCTAGCCACAAAACCATTTCTTCTGTTTTTGTATAGCCCACATTTATTTCCTTTTTTATTTTTAAATTCAATCTCTTGAATTTGGTTTGCTTGACATCACATCTTCCACCAGGATCAAATTATACCCCAGATCCTTGGGAACAAACTGAACAGAATAAACAGGAGGATTAAAAGGAGGGAGACACAGTTCTGGTTGCTTGAGTCAGGTGTTCTCTTTCTTTACAAATGCCGCTGAAGCAATGCTTGCTTTAACTGAATCCTCTGCTGTGCAGTAACGACCCACAACCCACAAAAGAGTGCTGTGTTCCCTCCCACATGCACTGCTTTTTCTCAGGCAGCAAATTGTATTCTGGTTGACTGCTGGGCAACAATAGTTGGCTCATGCTGGCGAGCTCTCAAAACACATCTTGCAGGAGGATGGGGAAAGTGAGCAAATTGATGCTTCTGGTTTTCTCTCAATAATCCCTTCCCAGGATCCAGGTTTACATGTGGGCTTCTGTTACCAATCTTGTGTGATCTTTTTAATGATGTCCCTTGTCTCTGGGTGAGCTGGCAGCTCTGTAGAGAAGCAGTAGAAAGTTATGTGACCCACAGACTGCCTGCACCTTCCGGGTTAGCCACTTTCTCACTATTCTCACCAGCTGCTGGTCCTGTTGCCAGTAACTCTGGCTCTGGATATGATTGGCTCTTAGATTTTGCTCTGTTCTCAACACGATTGAAACTGGTAATTAGATAGTAGGCTATGGAAATTGCAAAATGGTTCTGCTATGTATAAGGCATAATGGCTCCATGCTATTCTTTCATTGTCAAAACCTCAGTAATATGTAAATCAATTTCACTTCCTCTTTTGTTTCTTAGAGAAAGGCTAAGGAAGAGTAGTGGTGGCTTGCAGAAATAGAGAAAGAAGATATAGAGACAAATGTGGCAAGATCAAAAACCCATTGCCATTGTTCTTGAGTTCTCAGTAGTCCTCATTGTCTGCTATGTTCAGTGAGTCCGGTTTTATCCCATGCTTTTTCAGACCCAAGCCAGTTGGCCTTAGTGGGTTCCCGATAGAACATCCCCATTGTCTCAGTGTGTGGGTGTACCCCTCACGATCCTGAGTTCCTTGCTCGTGCTCTCTCTCCTTCTGCTCCTGATTTGGACCTTGAGATTTCTGTCCGGTGCTCCAATGTGAGTCTCTGTCTCTGTCTCCTTTCATCGCCTGATGAAGGCTAATATTCAGAAGGATGCCTATATGTTTGTCTTTGGATTCACCTCCTTATTTAGCTTCTCTAGGATCGACTGGCTTTGGGGGAGCCTAGGCAGTTTGGATGCTCACCTTACTAGACCTGGATGGAGGTGGGTGGTCCTTGGACTTCCCACAGGTCAGGGAACCCTGATTGCTCTTCAAGCTGATAAGGGAGGGGACTTGATCCGGGGAGGGGGAGGGAAATGGGAGGCGGTGGCGGGGAGGAGGCAGACATCTTTAATAAATAAATTTAAAATAAATAAATAAATAAATAAAATAAAATGCCATGTACAACTTTAAAAAAAAACAAAAAAAAAATAAAAGGGAAGGCAATCAAAATTTCTCTTGATAGCTAAAGAGCTTTAGTATGATTTTGGACCTTGCCTGTATACGGTTATTTAAAATACTCAATTTTGTAGCTGCAGAGATGACTCAGAGATTTAAGAACCCTGTCTGCTCTTCCAGAGGACCTGGGTTTGATTCCCAGCACCACATGGCAGCTAACAATTATCTTCAGGTCCACAGATCTGAAGCTTTCTGGTATCCAAAGGCACCAAGCACACATGTGATGTGCAGATAGACATGCAAACAAAACCCACTCACAAACAATTAAGATCCAAAAGCTAATTCACTAAAAATGTGAAAATAAATCAAATTCTTAAAGTTTAGGTAATGAATTCTAAGAACAGTGTAACTCGTTCTTACTCATTTGCTTTGGAATGCACACATCTATCACTAATTCATTCATTTATTCAATGTTTGCTGAATTTCTGATGTGATCAACAGATTCAAGGAAAAGAGAAATAGCACATTTTCTGACCTTGTATTTATCACAGTTACATATCATCTCTCTATCTCTCTCTGTCTGTGTATCTATATCTTCATCATCTACCTATCTCTATACCTGTATCTGTCAATCTATACACAATCATACATGTCCTCTATGATTTTTACAGATGCTACAGTGGAAATCTATAGTAAACAGTGGGACCCACACAGCCAATATAATAACCAGACTTTAGGACTAAATGCACCAGGGTGGGGAAATTTCCTTAATGTAAAGGTAAAAAGAAAGAAATTTCCCCAGGTGAGCGGAGCCTGTTAGCTTTGTAACTTCTGCATTATCAAAATCCAGATGCTCAGACCGTCTCTACTGCTCTGCTCGATAAGAAACTTGGATGTCAACTGCACTAATTTTCCAGCATCTAAAATTCCCCAGGATGTTTTGTTCTCAGAAGAAATTGCTCCACTAGTACAACCTTCTCTTCTTAGAAAGCTCTTAGGGTTCTACATAGCAATCTCCTCCCACATTCTATCCAACACCCTTCACATT
Organism: Microtus ochrogaster; assembly: GCF_000317375.1. Classification (NCBI taxonomy): domain Eukaryota; kingdom Metazoa; phylum Chordata; class Mammalia; order Rodentia; family Cricetidae; genus Microtus; species Microtus ochrogaster. Next base: position 9,757,652 of record NC_022023.1, read on the forward strand.
TGAGGATGGTATACTTATTTATCAATCCTGGCTTTCTTTCCTGCCTACATTTTCTTTGGTTCTCCCCAGAGCTGGCCTGCAGGAGCCTGAGTTCTGTGACTATATAGTTATGTCTCCCTTTGAACTCCAAACACTGCTTTTTTTTATCATGACTTTGTTAAACCTTGATGCATTTAAGTATCTAAAAAGCCTACTGAAAGAAACAAGTACTATTTACCCATTATGATATAAAAATATGTCTTACCATCTCCAGGCATATGAACTGTATAAACATTAATTACATACTATATATGAAATTCATCTTTGTGCTGGTCTGGAAGATTTCAGAGCCAATCAAATATGAAGAGCACACTGCTTTAAGAAAAGGTGGTATCTTTAGAGAATATCCACTCTTAGGTGAATCTATAGGATAACCTTGTTTTAGATCTCATTTCCCAGATAATTAGTTGGAACATTAATCTTGTGCTCTGTAATTGTGCTTCATACTACATGCTTTGTCTCCTGGGATAGAGTAGCAACCACACAGTAATATCTTCTGAGAAGAAAAGTGAAAATTGTCAAGGTGTAAGATTGTACATTCTCCTCTCTCTTTGTGACATAAAATTCCTTCTTCATGCTTCATAGGGCTCAGGCAGGGCAGGTATTGCACTGTAATAATGCTGTCACCTGTTCATTTTTTAAGAGATGAGCCCCTAGAAGGTCATAAACCACCAGTAAGTTTGCAGAAACCTTTGGAAAGACAAAAAGGAAGGACAGAGAAATAAATAATCATTAGTATCAGTAAAATTGCTCTATAATGCGAATTTGGTATCTGACAGCATCCCTCTTCAGACACAGTTAGCAGAGGCTGAACACAAGATCTTCAACTGTCAGATTCACCTGGGGATAAACAGCCTAAGCTTCTAAATGAAGCTTTCAGAGTGGGTTCTAATACATTTTACTAGTGTACTGATGACAAGAGAAAATATAGCCAAGCACAGAGCTAGGACATACAGAAAAAGACCCTGTGATGGCACTCTGTGAAGCAAACAATCTGTATGGCATGGGTGGGGACCTTGAAACAGGTCAAGCCTACTAACGCTTTGATCTTGGATTCCAACCTTCAGAAATATGGAAAAAATAAATTCCTATTTTTGAGGCCACCCAGTTATAGTATTTGGTCATGAACAATCCTAGCAAACTAATATACTTCAAAATAGGACGGGTCCCATGTTTAAAAAAAAAAATTCCTTGAAACTCACCCTTGGCTGCAAATATTAACCAACTCTCATACATTAAATTTAAAATAGTGAAATGAATAAAAGAATAGAGTGAGTTATAAGGTGAAAGGATCTGGAAAATGGATTGTGGGTTGCAATTAAAAAGAAACCCATCTCCGTAATCTTGGATAAGCCTATCTTTGAAATACCTGAGTTTTCTCATTTCTGACTGTGAGAAAAATGACTTGTTTTATCCCTTAAGCCTGAATAGCATAGCATTTTCTGTGAAGAACTTAAATGAGGATATTGGTGACGAAAAGTAAAGAGATTCTTCCTAGTATTCCATCAGCAATTACAGGGAGGAGATCTGACCATGAGTAGATGGCACAATGCTTGCACGACCTTGGAAGTCTAAGTAGAAAGAAGCATTTGCAGAAATGAGAAAGTCTTTGAGTGTATAGTGCGGCCATCTCACTGCAGCAAGCTAGGTGGTACTGTATGCCAAATAGCATCTACTATTCCCCTTTCCCCCTTCATATAAAAGGGAAATGAATGTAGGTAGATTTAAT
>NC_022023.1:9759519-9765294 GCF_000317375.1 Microtus ochrogaster
CCTCCCTCCCTCCCTCCCTCCCCATCTCTTTCCCTCTCTTCCTCTCCCTCTCTCTCCTTCCCCCCATCTCTCTCCCTACTTTCTGTATAGATCAGTCCTGCAGGTCACAAACTCACTGGAAGACCTAAGCTGTTGTGGATTGAACTTTCAATAACTCCTTTGAGAAGGAAAGAGGAGACACAAGAGAAGCATGGCTCTAGAAACATCAGCTCAAAAATGGCCACATGTCACCTACATTCAGATTCCTTGTTTCCGCTGATATTTCTAACAGCAAATAAGATGGGAGCACATTTTTTTTCTGAAACAAAAGAAAAATGGGAAATATTTCTGAATAACTTAGTAATGATCATAGGATGCTCACAGAGATCTGATTGTGTAAAAGATGCTGGCAATAACTCTTGAGGCTGAGTGTAAATCCCCAGCAACTACGAATAAATGCCAGGCATGCGGGGCCATTCATACCTGTAACCCCTATAGGAAGATTGCTAGAATTTGCAAAAGCAAGCCTAGCCAAAAGTTTAGCAAGCTCTAGTTGCAGTGACAATCTCAATGGGGCAAGGCAAAGAATGGCAGAGTAGCAAGTTCAATGTTCAACTCTGGCCTCTGCATGCATTATTGGGAAGAGGCATGTGTATGTGCACATGTGCACACACACACACACACACACACACAATGATTGTGTTCATGGGTGAATGTAATTGAGAAAACTCAGCTTACTAAAGCTGAGAAACAATGCTTAAAGTTTGAAAGAGTAAATTTCACCAGGAAAAGGAAAGAGAGACAGAAAGAAGAGGTGGAAAGAAAATAAAGCAAGTTGGAAGTTGGCAGCTTATCTCATACATTAAGAAGTAAACTTACAAAACGTTTTATTTTAGGACGATTCACAGAGACTGAAAACTATGTCAGAAAATATAAGTTAGTGCATGGAGCTGCCTTCGGGCGAACTTCGAAAGAAAAGAAATAGAGATAACTCAATATTTCTAATCACTAAGCTGCTCAGTTATTTTGAGTTATTGCTTTGGTCAGTTTTATTTGTTGGGCTAGTTATTTTTTTCAAAGAAATATAATCTTGACACTAATACATGGATACCCACTGTAGTGATTTAATGGCCTAAGCAGTACAGGGTAGTGACTGAAACAAATGTAATATGATTTGAAATTTGAATTTTTCATCAGTTTGAGTTTTATCTGTTTAACCTATATTGAAAAAAAGGACAGTCACTTTTGTAACATAAAAGGTGTCCATGCCACATAATGTTAGCAAGCCAACCTCAAAGTTACTTAACATAGGAATTTCAGTGAATGGCTGGCTAATGAATGTTGTCCTGTCTCTTGTCAATTTATTCTCATTTTTTATGTTGTAGTATGCATGAGTTTGAGCACATATGCCCACTTGTATACATGTATGTGGAGGCCTTACATTGATATCTTGAATCAACTTTGATGGCTCTTAAAGGTTCTTCAGTAAGGCAGGTCTCCCAGCCACACCTACAGCTTACTGACATGGCAGGCCTTGCTAGCCAGCTTTCTCCAGGGATGCCCTGTCTACACTTTCCAAAGCTGCAATTGCAGGTAGGCCAGCTGGCATTTCTATGGATCTCTGGGGATCTGCAGGCTAGTTCTTATGCTCGCTCTGCAAGGACTCTAAACTGCTGAGCCATTTCCCTTCCACTCTGCTTGGTGCTGCCTATGAAATAGTATGCTCACACTTCTCTCTCTAGAGATGGAATTTTCCTGGAGGCTATCAGAGACACGACTGATTGACATGTGACCTAGAACCTTCCTTCTTTTCCTGCAAGGATATAGGTTTATTTACCTCTCTTTTGTGAATGTAATCACAAGAACAGCCTCAAATTACCTTACAATGTTTTATAAAAGTAAGTAATAAGAGAAAAATGATAAAAAAACCATGAGGTTATCTTAGCCTTTTGCACTATGAATCAGATCATGTCCATGAGCTATGAGTTTGAAAAGACTCGTTTCCCATTCTCATCTGTACGGAGAAAAAGCAAAAAAGAAAAAGAAAAGGGAAAGAAACACACCGACAATGAAAGGCAAGCATGGAAACATAGAGGAAACATAGACAGCTACGTGACCTCTGAAAACTGGTTTATCAAATATTCCTTGCTTTTCTGCATTCAGCCCTAGGCACAAAGGCTCTGTTAAAATGCAAATATAAGGATGTACTGAGTGGCTAGCTGAAAAGATCATTTGATTATGCTATGTTATGTATTTCCTGAGATTCCAAACTTACACCATTTTGTAATTAAAATGTTGACTCATCTGACAAAGAAGAATCTCTTCTGATTGACCAGGAATCTCCGAAGTGATCTGTATTGTTTCCAACTTCACAGATAAAGAAACCGAGACTCTAAAAGGCCAAGTCATCAGTGGAAGATTCAAAGTGGATGTTTCCCTATTCACTGCCATCATCTGAACCCTCATGCCTTTTGGTCTTTCTTTCTATTGGCTTTAAACACTTTCCTTTTCTTTTCCAGAATCAGGGAAATTCCCTTTGGCTGTATTCTCTATTCTCAAGAAACACTGACAGGCACACCCCCCTCAGCCTTTCCCACGCCCTTCATTTGTTTTCTATGGGATTAAACTAGAACTTCTTTTGTTGCTTTTTGTACCAGAATTTATAATTTAAAACAGTATTTGAGACAGCGATTGATTTCAGTGAGACTAGGAGCGTCTTGTGTGAGGGTCAAGACTTTGAGAACACACGTGACTGAAGAGTTAGTGTCCTTGAAATCACACTATCACACTGTAGACTCGAAGCGTGAATAGTCTGTCTCCATAGTTTAGATTTTAGACACCAGAAACCTATTATGCAGTTAGTCTTCCTTGATAGGAAGGCAAGAAATTTAAAGCAAAGAAAGTCTTCCCAAAACACATGGTCACAAAGAGAAGGATCTCCTGTGTTTCATCAAACTACAGTGTTATTCAAAAGACATTCCACAACCACTCCCCATCTCACCCATTCAGAGGCCATCATAGAGTTCCATGATTTTTCTGTTTCATTTACTCTGGTTGCCTAAATTAAAACAGATGTTTCCACTGGTCCGTCCTCTTCCCAATCTCCACTTGGCTGCATTCCCTTTGTGTTGGTGTATGAAGTCTCATAGCTGGTGTGTGGCAGTGTTTCAGGACAGGCTCACCTGGGAGTGATTAGAACAGGTGGGAGGCAAATAAAACAGCTGGAGACAGGCTTTGTCAAGAAACTAGACACTTCTGTGAATTTCTGCTATGATTTAGAGAAGGAAGGACAAGAGAACAGAGGAGCTACTTTCCAGAAAGCTCTCATCCCACCCTACTTTCACAAGCCTTTTTGGCACATCGGTTGAATTTCCCTGTTGCTACTTGCTCTGTCTCCTTTTCTTCCCCAGAGTGTTGCAATTGCTTACCTAAGATCCATCACCCACTTAAGCAAACACTAATGGGAATTTCCATGAAGTATCTTTCTAAAAGATGTCTGAAGCTGAAGACTAAATTTCAAGTGGCTGAAAATTAGCTACTGCATATCAAAACTAATTAACCTCTTTAGATATGATCACCTTTCTGCTCCAGTTTTGTTGAACTGGACTCTATGTAAAATATGCCTCTCTTCTTTTAAGAGTTGCAGACACTCGGTAGTTTGTGCTCATGTGTAATCCGGGTTCACAGATTCAACAAACCACAGATCAAAAATATATTAAAAACGTGCTGCGTCAATGCTGAAGATAACAGAAATTTTCACTTTTATGATTTCTCAAATACTGCATACAACAACCGTTTACATGGCAATTGATTTGGATTGTGTGAGAATATGGACATAAGTTATTGGCTAACCCTATTCCATTTTCTGTAAGGAAGTTGAACATCCACAGATTTTTGGCATAAACAACAGTCCAATTTCTCGTAACGATCCAGGGTCAATTGTATATCTAAGGGGTTAAGTCTGGCAGGTAAGTTTAGAAAATGAAAATCATTTGGAAATGGAAAGTTGTCTGCCATTCCTCCATTAATAGCAGGGCTTCGGACAAAATGCTGACTCATAGCGCAATAGTTTCCCATAGAATTCACTATGAGGTATAGTAATAATATGATAATATGCATAAGAAAAAAATAAAAAATAAACCTTACAGTTTTCAGAATCTTGTTGGAGAGAAGTGAAATAACTTACATTCTGATGTCTCCAGGAGACTGATGTTGACAGCAGTCCTAAGACAGGACAATGAAGTGACCTGATGCTTCATGTTTCTAATGTCTCACTCAGTGTTGGTCTGTATGCTCAGCTGTGTAGTTGTATTTAATGCGTACATTTCTGCATTAAATATGTGTTTCCTTTTGTATATTATTTTAATAAAGATATGCTTTAAAATTGTTAGCCCAAAGCCCTAAGTCTTTAGCATCTTTTCCAAACATGATCAAGAATCATTGACCATCTGACCAGATTAAATACATCTTCAGGCAAAGAGGAACACACACCTGTGCATATCTTTGCTCTCATGAAAATGCATTGTTAGAAAGGGGGCCAGGCATTGATCAAAAGGTCTCCGTGCAGGAGAAACTGCTTAGCCACCCCAAGTCTGAAACTAGGTCTTCATGTCACCTGTGTGGTGCTTTGGAGGACAATATTCAAGGAGCATGCAGTCTGGTGAGGGAAGAAAGAATTTGAGGAAATCTCAATGAACTCTGACTTTTCTGTTTAGCCACTAACCCACAGCACTGGTTATTGCCTTGTGTCCACCAGCTCACCTGGAGGACGAGAGGAGAGCCACATTTCCCAGCCAGTACTAAGCCCTTCCATCTTCCTCTCTTCTCTTTGAGTTGCATAATCTCAAATGAATAGCAAAGATATAGCTAGTGGCACAGCACTGGCAGACTGGGCACAGAGCCCTGGACTAAGTCCTCAGCACTGAGAAGAAAGGAAGGAAAGAAGGGACGGAGGGAGGAAGGGAGGGAGGGAGGGAGGGAGGGAGGGAGACACAAGTCAGTACCAAAGTCTTTGAAAAAAAATCACCAAGCAATCTTCCAAAGCTCAAATAACTACTGTGGGGTAAATAAAAATGTCTCGGCCAAACTGGATTGACCACATCAGTTAGTAAAGTAAGCATCAATTATTCTCATCTTTAAAGTTTATCATAGCAGGCACAGAAAGGCAAAGAATCCCCATTCATCTTTTAAGCCGCCCAAGTCAGCACTAACGAGCTCATAAAGCAGGGATAAGAACCGTGCCGTTTTGCTGTTTGTTTCTCTTGGTGTTAGAGACTGAACCTAGGGCTTCACCTAGTTAACACTCTCTACCATTCAGCACTTAGTCACTAGTCACAGTAATCCCTACCGTTCGTCCCCTTTCCCATTTTTGAAACGTGGCTTCTGTATGAGGTAAAATACATGATTGCAAAACAAGAGCTAATTGGCTCTACTAGGAAGCAGAACCTTCTATACCATGTGATAATTGGAGTTAGACTCGTGATTTTCATCCACTTGCTCAACTGGTGAGAATGTAGATGCTCGGAGAAGTCACGTGATTGGGGGGAAGCCAGCGGCAAACCCTGCTAAAGCATTTTTATTATGGCGAACTTCCCGTTTCCATTGCTCGTAGCTTTGACACTACCTCAGCCAAAGGGTTCTCTTAGGATTTTTGTGTTTTTATTTACAGTTTAATTTTCAGCCCCTCCTCCAACCTGACAGGAGTCACCTTCTCATTTTTTATGAAATTTTATAAAATTCTTCTCTCTCTCTCTCTCTCTCTCTCTCTCTCTCTCTCTCTCTCTCTCTCTCTCTCTC
>NC_022023.1:9765394-9769577 GCF_000317375.1 Microtus ochrogaster
GGAACTAGCTCTTGTAGACCAGACTGGCCTCGAACTCCCAGAGATCCGCCTGCCTCTGCCTCCCGAGTGCTAGAATTAAAGGCATGCACCACCACCCGGCTTTCTCTTTTTTAATTGATTCTTATTGAACTCTACATTTATCTCTGATCCCTCCGTCCTCTCCCCTTCCCTTCAACCCTCTCCCAAGGTCCCCATGCTCCCAATTTACTCTGGATCTTGTCTTTTTCTACTACCCATGTAGATTAGATCTATGTATGTCTCTCTTAGGATCCTCATTGTTGTCTAAGTTCTCTGGGATTTTGATTTGTGGGCTGGTTTTCTTTGCTTTAAGTTTAAAAACCACTTATGGGTGAATATATGTGATGCTTTTTTTTTCTTTTGCACCCTTCCAGTAATTTCCCCTTGGGGATTCAATATTTTCTAAGTTATGTAAATTCTGGTGATCTTCTTCCTGTTTAAGAATAAAAAAACAAAACTGTGAATTTAACAGAGTGCCACCCCTAAATGAGGAGCAAGAAGAAATCAAACATTCTGAGAGACAGAGAATTAGTCTTTGCCAGGGATAAAGACACTAAATGATTATCCAATCCCAAGTGTTCAGCCCTAAAATGCATACATATGAGCAACAATAAACAGATTCATCAAGCTCTATTTATATTTTATTTGTACATATATATATATATAAAACAATAATAATTAAAGAATAAGAGGCCATGAATTTGAAAGGGAGTGTCAGAAAAACATGGGAGGGGTTGATGGCAAGAAAGGGAGAGGGAAAATGATGTAATTATATGTTAATTAGATTAAAAATTATAATTATACATATAAAAGATGGTTTGGGAAGGATTAGAAAGATGTCTTAGTAGTTAAGAATAGGTGCTGCTCTTCCAGAGTCTTGGGGTTGATTCCTAGCATGATATGAACTATAAGGCAGCTCACAGCTGTCTGTAATGACAATTCCAGGTGATCCCAAATTCTCTTCTGGGCTCTGCAGACACCAGAAATACACAAGGTACAGATAAGTGCAGGCAAAACACATATACACGTTCTAATGTGTATTATTTTTAAAAGAAGATGGGTTGGAAACTCTATCCTCAAATGTGGTATGGATTAACAAAGGAGGAGGGAGAGAAATATACCAGGATGGTAAAGAAAAATTTATCAGAGCCTAGAAGACTCCACCACACACAGGAAATACCTGAGGCTCCAAAAGAAGTCCCCAAAGAGGAAATTTTACAGAGGAATAAAGAGAAGACTCATCTGGAGTATCTTTCATAAAATACATTATAGAACAATAAAATAAAGTTCATACTTGGTAAATTCACTCAAATGTTATTTATCTACTTAACAATTCAAAAGTACATCTTTAAACATAACTTGCTATGAGACAGCTGTGATCCAGGGCTAAAGAACAAATCCTTCTTCTGGTTCTCAGCACCCAGGGTCAAAGGAATGGTAAAGAAAAATGAACTCATGTGCCCTGTGCTGTGCTCTTTTCTGCATTTATTTTCAACTTGCTATTCCGGAAGTTGATGTGCAGCCTTGAGATTGTTGGTGCTCTTGTGTTTCTAAGAAACTGAGCGTTGCAAAGTAGCAACTGTGAAGAGTTAAGGACTCAAGGTAAAATTAAAAAAAAAAATAGAGGTAACTAAAAATATTTCATGTCCTCATTTTTGAAATCCTGAAGGTAAAAGTTAGCTTTTCATTTTAAAAAAAAAAGAGTTCATGCTATGCCCTAAGTGGAAAATACTTCTCTCTCTTCTGCAGTGCTCTGTGTGGAGCGTTAAATGAGCACGGAAAGTGGGTTACATCTAATTACATATAGGTAGGTAGAGGCATAATCTTTTGCAGTCTGAACGTCTGCCATCTACTCAAGGGACTCTTAGGGAACAAAGTGGGCAAGTCTCTGCCACTGCTATATATAGCATAGATCCTGGCAGTCAGTAATAATGCACGTAGCATAGAGTATAACCCACAGAGTGAGTGCACTCTTACAGGTATGGGCTGCCACCTTCCAGCCGCAACGACGACACGTTACACATGTACTGTGTCCGAGGCACAGTCCACATCCTTTTACAGGTCTCTTCCTCCATTCACCTCAAACCCTTCCCCCTTTCTTCTCCTATCTCTCCGGAAATTTCTTATGCAGCCCCGATTAGCCATGGGACTTTAACTCAAGTTTTTCCTGCTTCGCATGCCGCCACACGGAGCCCAGTGTGAGAGTCTGTGTTTTACAAAGGCTGTGGGTCGGTAAACCTGTGACGCTGTCACTCTGTTTTCACCAGCACAAAATTTGAAAGCTTCCCCTCTCTTATGTGCTTTCAGGTCATCATTTCCTCTCATCCACCTGCCCATCTCCCTCTCCATCCACAGGTCCCTCCAACCCTTGCAGCTACCCATGCCTTGAGTCCTTCAGACAGGTGCCTCTCTGTGACATAAAAAACAATGTAACTCTTTTCTTATACCAGTTCCAGTTTAATAGAGAAGAAGGGTGAAAATTAACTGGTTACCTAAAAGCCTGTTTAATTATACAGGAAAACACAAGCTGTGGTGTACAGTCAGGAAGAACAAACCACAGAAGAGAATATGGTGAAGTCTAATTTAGTTTGGAGGCGTAGGGTGTGGCTATTTAAGAAAATTGTGTCTGGATATCTAAGAATAATAGCTCTCGAAGAATGATTAGGAGTTAGCCAAGCATAAAATTGGGGGAGGAGAATTTCAGGTGGCTCTAAAGTTGAAAAATGATGGAAAAAGTCGAGCTAGGTCTGAGGACAGGAGGAACTGAAAGAAGCCAGTAACCAGAGTCTTAGGAGACACTAAACAGTAGGTTTCAGTGGGAGGCACCTTTTAGACGCTACAGTTCAGAGAAAACACAATTACCCTTTCTGTACACATGTGAGCAAGTGTCTCTCGGAGCGGCCCTCCACTTGCTAGTGAAAGCCCTTCATCCAGGCTCCAGTTCTTGCGCCGTAGTGTCTCCCGCTTGCAGGTGTCCCTTTCATTTAGCTTCAAGACTGACTAGCGCTTGGCCCGCTCTTCCCACAATTCTGCTACTGTCCTCTCGTACCAGCACAGACTCAGGCCGTGGGCCTCGCCTGATATTGTTGGGCTGCATTATTTCAGGAGTAAAGGGAAAGAAATAAAAGAGAGAATGAATGGGGAAGACAGGAGAAAGGAAGCGAAGTGACATGTTAGAAACTAGAAAAAAGACAGACGGGCGGTGGTGGCGCACGCCTTTAATCCCAGCACGTGGGAGGCAGAGACAGGAAGATCTTTGTGAGCTAGAGACCAGCCTGGTCTACAAGAGCTAGTTCCAGGACAGGATCCAAAGCTACAGAGAAACCCTGTCTTGAAAAACCAAAAAAGGAAAAAGAAAAAAAAAAAAAGAAACTAGAAAAAAAATGCAGGCACTAATTCCAGGGGAGGAAAGCATAGATATGGAAAATAAAGTCATAAACATAGTAATATCCGAGGGCTACACAATTGGCTGGTCTCTAGACCTGTCTGGCTCCATACTAGAATATTCTGGAGGGCATCCAAGTACTGATAATGTGAACATGTGCGTGACAACAAAAAAAAGAGCCAGTGAATTTGAGAGGGAGCAGGGGTTACATGGGGAGGCTTGGAGAGAGAAAAGGGAAGAGGGAAAATGATAAAACTATATTTTTATTCCAAAAAAAGTCTAAGACACAACACTAAGGCTAATGATTAACTTAGCTTTCTTTTTTGAAGTTTTCCTAATGCCAAGTTCTGCGAGCAAGTGTTTTCAATCAGTCTTGTGTAAGAACAGCCATTGCTTAATGTGTGTTTGTGTGTGTGTGTGTGTGTGTGTGTGTGTGTGTGTGTGTGTGTGTGTTGGAAAGGGGGCATGAGACTCAGCTTCAACCAGGATAAAATCAATACATTTTCTGCATTTGACTTTCTGGCTGTAATTCATTAAAAGGCTTTTCTGTTTGTGAACTATGTGAAAGCATTGGGTGCACAGTTGCTACCCTAAGCCACACAGAGAAGGCTAATCAAGAGTTTGAGACTTTTTTATTATTGGGCCTTCGCTATAATCAAGGGCCTATGGAAAGAGAACAGATTTTATTGGGAAAATATCAAATGTGAAAGTACCAAAGCCAATACAAACTCTCTCTCTCTCTCTCTCTCTCTCTCTCTCTCTCTCTCTCTCTCTCTCTCT
>NC_022023.1:9769677-9771227 GCF_000317375.1 Microtus ochrogaster
ACTCTCTCTCTCTCTCTCTCTCTCTCTCTCTCTCTCTCTCTCTCTCTCTCTCTCTCTGTGTGTGTGTGTGTGTGTGTGTGGTCACTGGAGAGAGCTCAGTATTAATGAGCACTTGCTTCACAATCATGAAACATGAGAACTGGAGCAGTACACACCCAAGCCAACTGTTCTAAAAATGTGCTTGTAATGGCAGCTCCACGTGAGGTAGAAAAGACTATGATGGGACTTGCTGGAGTCCAGCCTATCCCAGACCAAGGTCCAAGACCAGACTCTGCCTCAGAAAGAATGTCTTTGTAGGGAGCAGTGAGGATCTAATAGGGAGAGGAATGATAGAAGAGTGGGTAGGATGGGGATTTAGAAAATTTAGAGCACTCTATAAAAGGATAAAGTTATCAGAGAATGAATTCCGTAAAGTCATTTTCAAAAGCATGGACAGAAGTGATAGATGACACCCAGCACCAGAGAGAGCCCCATGAGACGCAGAGAAAGGACATATTGACTAGATGAGAATTTTAGGAAAGACTTCCTGGAGATAACAGAATTAAAAAGCTTGCTTCCATGAATCATTTGCAAAGCAACAGCAAGAGCGGTCTAGATGCACTTCTGTGTTACTCTTCTATGTGAAGTCCTTTCTGGCATCAGCTACAATTCGGGATCATCCGACAGCCGTTCGGGATCATCCCACCGTCTCTCAGCTTCAGCTGGGTGAGTCGCCAGGTTCTGAGGCTTGTTCTCCTTTCCTCCCTCCACACCTCATTTAATGAGCGTTAATTGTTTTGTTTTTGCTTTTCTTTGGGAGAAGGTAGCCTGGTATGAGACAGTATGCTACTGAAGCTGAAGAGCTTAGATTTTAAAGCTGCCTTCACCAATTGTCTGGCCTGTGACCTTGGGCAATTAAAATAAGCATTTATAATTGCTTCCTTAATAAGCAAAAAGGAAAGGCATCTTCCCAGCCACTTGTGTCATACAGTTAAACATCATGTAATCTCAGATCTTTGTGGTTTAAATGTTTCATAAATATTAGTTGTTTTGAGACAGGATCTCACTGTGGAGCTCTGGCTAGCATAGAACTAGGTGCAGAGTGGGGGGGGATGTCTTCAAACTCACAGAGCTCTGTCTGCTTTCTGACTTCATGTTTAAACTTTTTGACTACAAATGCATACTCTATAATTAAGATGGTAGATTTTTAATTTTGTCCAAAGAGATGACTGCCAGGTCACAGTATGGCGTCTACTGATATATAGTTCTTTGCAAATGATAAGTGACCAGTCTTTGAAAAGGTTATTTAGAAAGTGTGATGGGATCGATTCCCAAGCCCTGTAGAGTAATTTTTCTTTGGGCCACCATTTCACAAAAAAAAAAAAAAAATGACATGGAGACAATATTAATTATGGAAGCTCAATCTACAGTATAGGCTTGTTACTAGCTTCCTCTCACATTTTAAATTTATGTATATTTCTTTCGTCATGTCGGCGGAATCACACACATTTGGTTATTATTAATTGTGAAACTTACCATTTCAAAAAAAAAAAAAAAAATGACATGGAGAC
>NC_022023.1:9771327-9776630 GCF_000317375.1 Microtus ochrogaster
TTTCACAAAAAAAAAAAAAAAATGACATGGAGACAATATTAATTATGGAAGCTCAATCTACAGTATAGGCTTGTCCTTCTAGCTCTGATAATTTAAATAAACCCATTTATAGTAATATATATTTTGTCTCATGGCATTTTACCTCTCTTCCATCTTATACCTCCTGTTTCTTCTCCATCTCCTCTGGCATCTCTCTCTTGCCTAGATTCATTTCCTCTTCTTTGATCTCTGCTCAGAGGTCCTGCCTAACTTCTTCCTGACTAGCTATTGGCCATTCAGCTCTTCACTAAATCAGTCAGAAGGTGCCTCGACAAACACACATCTTACAGTGTACAAAAAGATTATTCCACAACAAAGCCCCAAGTGTAGCTTAAGAGATACTGGAAATTTATAGCTGGTGGGAAAAGGAATTATTTTTCTTTAAGGGCTGGTAACTGGTAGGTGGCACATCTCCAAGTCCATGACCCCGTATTCATGTGCATATTGGCAACATTATAATTGGATCCACTAGGTTTTTTTAAAATTTTTTTGTCATGGAAACATGACATTGGGAGTCAAACAGTAAACCCTTTTTTGTAGAAATTAGCTCAATTTGTGAAATAAACCAGGCTGGCTTGAAGCATAAATTATAATGTTGCCAATAGGCACATTCCTTTTCCCACCAGCTATAAATTTCCAATCCACAGAAGTCACTAAAACACTCTTGTAAAAGGTTTCTATACATTAAGTTAACTTTCATCAATGCCCTCTCATGGTTCAGACTAGACATGAGTTAGCTAACCCTTGTCAGTAATTTGTTTTTAATGTTATATGCTAATTTGTGGGGGTTGTTTTAAAAAAAATAAAAGCAACCACACTTACCTTACTTTTATCGTTCTCCATAAAATGAGAAAAGTGTTCACTAGAAAAATGAGTGGCTCTCAGTACAACAAGAGAGCTCAGGTCAAGTTGAACATCTTTCTATAGTAGAATGAACTTTCTAAAGGTTGATGGATCAATAAGACAAAAGAGCCATCTTTAAAGGTCCCTTTGATAAAACTTCTGTATGCCATCTATAATACACATGCTTTGGGCTTAAACACACATCCAGAAAATAAGTAAATAGAGTACAGAACATTTTTTATAATTATACAAAAAGCTAGAGCCAAATGGGGACAATATACTTAAGATCTCAATATACAAGAGGCTGAGACAATGTTGTCAAGATCTCAAGATCATCCAGGGATTTCCAATAAGCTTCAGATACACAGCCCCAGATATACAGCATGAATTCAAAATGGAGGGGAGGGGAAGTACTCAAACAAAAAGATACACAGAAAATTTAAAGTAGTGTTTATTTCACCTAGAAGGGAGATTAAACAGGAGAATGATCTAGCAAATTAAAATTTTTATTTAAAGTTCTCTGATGTCATAAACTAAGCAGGTAAACTGAATTTGAAAGACTGGAGGTTTGTCTGCAGACATGGGATACATGGTCTTCACTGCAGTGGTTAGCACCTAGGAGGGTGAGACAATCATCGTAAAAGCAGAAAGAAAAGCACACCTGATCTTGTTGTAAATTCTCAATGGCTAGGTACATATCAACATGACAGTTTACTATTCCTTGGGGTCCTGATTACAGGGACGTTCTAATCTCTGAGCAGCAATTTTCTATGTATGGCTATCAGGTGCTCCAAAGAAAGAACAGAGACAGAACAAAAACAAAGCCGACTCTCTCCTAAGCCTCATTCCTCGTAACAAGCACAGGCCAGAGCTTAAAGAGAGAATGCTTATATGACATGGAAGGTTGGCGGAAAGCAAAGGGCGAAATAAATGTAAACAGAAAATCACCAGAATTGCTAAATTGTACCTTCAGACAAAGTACTGAAATCTCACAAGAAGAGATGGAGTTTATCACACACTGAAGACAACGCAGATTCCCCAGATCATGTGAGTTTGGTTCTAGTTTTTCTAGTTTCTGGAATGTAAAGTTGTTTGCATACAAGCCCTTCTCCTATGGTGTTTATTCCTTTAGACGCCCTGTATCATGCTGCGTTCACGGCAGCACATCTGGTTTGGTGAGCTGCACCTTCTTAAAGGATCTCAGCATTATATACGTGTACGTGTGCGTGTGTTTGAAAATATATGCATACACCTATATGCATGTATATAAATACATACACATAAATATACACAGACACACATAAATGTGTGTGTGCGTGTCTGATTGTGATATAGGAGTGCACATAACCCAGGCTGGCCTCAAATTCACTACATAGCAGAGAATTACCTTGAACCCCAATAGTCCTGCTCTATCTCCCAAGTTCTGGGATTACAAGTGTACCACCATACCCAGATTCAACGTATTTTCTATTTCTATTTTGATATCATCTTTGAACAAGTGGTGGCCCAAGATTCTATTACTCAATTTCTAAACATCTGCTAATTTCCATTGGGTTTTTTTTTCTGTTCATGTTTTCTGTTTTTGCTTCATGGTGATTAAAAAAGCTATCTAATATGATTCCAACCTTAATTTTAAAAAAGATTTGTTTTTATTTATGTGTATGTATGTATGTATGTGTGTGTGCATATATGCATGTGTGATGTGAACCAGCATACAGGAGGAGGTTGATGATGTCACGAGAGTGGTTCAGATGCCCCGGAGCATGTTCTTAGGTAGTTCCAAGCAGCTGAACTTAGAAACTATGAATTTTGTCCTTCAAGAGAAGCAGCAAGGGCTCCTAACATCTCAGCTTGTGTTCCAGCTTCTATATGTCAATTTTTTAAAAACTTGTTTTATTATCCTATATGTAACAAGGCCTGGGAAAATGTTCTCTGAGCACACTTGAGTGTGCTTAAGCTGTAGTTAGGTGGAATGTTCTAATTTGTCTGTTATTGTGGTCTTTACTGCACTGTAGTTCAAATTTACTGTTTTTTCATTGATTTTTCTGTCTGGATGCTTAATCTGCTGTCAAAAGTAGATATTGAAGTCTTACATAATTTTGCTATCACTACTTCTTCCTTTAGAACTGAGAAAGCTGCTTTGTGTCTGTAGGTGCAATGATGACACACTTCAGTTTACACTTCCATAGTTTCGTGTTAGATAAGCCTTTTCTTTTGATTACATTCTTCATGTCTTACAACTGCTTTTGACGAAGTATGGCCAACTATATTAATTACTTTTGTTAATGCTGTGACTAGATGCCTATTACAAAACAACCTAAGAGGGGTTTTTTAAGTCGGGTTACAATTTCAAGAATATAGTCCATCACTGTGTCTGGGGTGGATGCAGTGATATCTGGCGGGTGACTAAAGTGTTTCTGAGATCCAGGAGCAAAGAGTAGGCAAAGCAGAGCAGGGCTAGAATTGTCAAGCTAGCTTCAGCGACCTGCTCCCTTCTACAGGGCTTTGTCTCTTAAAGGTCTCATAAGTCGTAAAACAATAGGAACCATATGTCCAAACACATGATCTCCCAGGGTCATTTCACATGCAAACCATAACACCATCTCTGTCTTTATTACATCCCTGTTTCCTTGGTATACCATAATCCACACTGTTAGCTTCAATTTACATATGTCTTTTAATCAGAAGTGAGCTTCTTGCTGGGCAGTGGTGGCACATGCACTTAATCTCAGCACTGGGAAGACAGAGGAAAGATAATCTCTGAGTTCAAGGCCAGCCTGCTATACAAAGAAAGTTCCAGGACAGTCAGAGCTACACAGTGAAACCCTGTCTGAAAAAAAAAAAGTGAGCAGGAATTATATACATTAAACTTTGCTTCTCTATGTGACCATTCTGTGTTCTCTGATGGGTGATTTTGATCCATTTTATCCCTTCTGTTAGTTCATTAGTATAACTCTGAGATTCTCAGCATCTGTCTTCAGGATAAGAATTTTTTTTAAAGAATGGTCCAAAAAGTTAGAATGATTACAAAAGATATACATGCTATTGTAAGGATGTTATAATATAAGTAACATAGAATAAAACAAATATGAATATCAATAAATATGTGTATTAGAAATCTGAGAGATCTTAGAGATAACATTGGGCAATAGCTAGGAAGCGCCCTTGAGTCCTACAGAAATGACCTGCTGCCATCCTTTTGGCTACACTGAGGACAGAACCCTGGTTTATAAAATATGAATTGTTTATTTTGTTCATGCTGTGAGCTAAATTGTGTCTCTGCAAAATTTATACTGTGAATCCCTAGACTCTAATATGATGCGACTTGATGATTGGCCTTTGAGAAGTAATGACAGTCAATTTAGATTTCGAGAGTGGGGCCTTGGCATTGAGATTAGCACCCAGATCTGCAGAGAAAGATTCTATGTTCTGGTCTTACGATAGAGGTTTCAGCCATGAAACGTAAATGAGCAGTTTCTACTTATGTATTCAGGAATACATTATTGTTACATATAAAATAATTAGTGAAAAAAGAGGACATAAATTTGAGAAAAAAACAACCAAAGAAGGGTACATGAGAGAGTCTGGAGGAGGAAAGAGAAGACATAAATGATGTGATTCTATTATACTCTCAAAAACTAAAAGAAATAATTTTAAACCAGCTTATGAATATGTGACATTTTATTGCAGATATTGGATATGGCACTACCCAGAAACTTTGAAACTAGTTGTATTCAATTCATCCGATCGCTTCGCTAGGGAACCTCATCATATTCCATGCCGTTTACATCAGGAGCAAACATCAATGTTGTGTCAGATCCCAAAGATCGTAAGGCTAAAAAGACACATTTTGCGGATTCACTTAGAGAGAATGTTCTGGATATGTTTGTGTTTCACCAGTCAGATGTGCAAGCTGAAACTTGAATTTAAATTGGATCAAGTGGGGGCGGAAAGCCAGGTGTGAGTCATATGCCTTGCTGGTGAAAAGGGCATCAGATCTGAGAGGTAAGGGACTTGCTGGGTCAGCGGTTTGCTGCTCTGTCAACAGCTTCATGCTGGAAGCTGTGGATCTCTCTGAGACTTGGTTCTATGATGTGGGCTTGTGAGTTGTTGGAAGTTGAACATAGATACCTGTTCTTCAGTTTTCTTCTCCAACTTCTGTTTGTAGTTTTATTAATATTCACAATGTTTATCTACTAGTATTAGCTCCAGTAGGTTCAGTACTCTGTGACAATATGCTCAAAGGTTTGCTAATAACAGTAGAAATGCATCCAAAATGGCTTTAAAATAGCGTAATTACATGCCTTTAATCCCAGTACTCGGAAGGCAGAGGCAGGCAGATCTCTGTGAGTTCGAGACCAGCCTGGTCTACAGAGCTAGTTCCAGGACAGGTTCCAAAGCCACAGAGAAACCCTGTCTCG
>NC_022023.1:9776730-9791650 GCF_000317375.1 Microtus ochrogaster
AAAAAAAAAAAAAGCTTAATTAAAATTTCTTAGGTTTTCCTAAAAATATTAGCTGTCTAGGAAATATCTACATACATATTTATATAAAAGATTTTCTTTTTTTTTTTTTAACTGAAACATTGCTTGGCCAATAACTTAAGTGCATTCCTAGCTAGCTCTTCCTTACTAAATTAACCTATTTCTATTAATCTGTGTATCACCACAAGGCTGCGGCCTACTGGTAAAGTTCCAGCATCTTTCTCCTTTGGCAGCTACATAGCATCTCCCTGACACCACCTTCTTTCCTCCTCTATCTCTATTTGCATTTCCCACTTTGCTATATTCTGCTCTGCCATAAGCCAAAGCAGATTCTTTATTAAGCAATGGTAATAGAAAATATTCACAGAATGCAGCGGGAAATCTCACAATATCTCCCCTTTTCTGTCTAAATAAAAAGGAAGGTTTTAACTTTAACATAGTAAAATTACATGTACCAAAATAGGTATCAAGCAGGAATTACACTTACATTTTTTAGTCTCTTTGTACCTGGAAAGTTTCATATCTAATTTATCTTTTATAATAGCTAAGGAAAACTATAATTATCTGTCTTCAACTCCATCAAAGACTCCAGAAGGCTATAATGCTACCTAAGTAAACAGGAAGTGAATTGTAAACAACTTCCAAAATTCTAGAATTGACAGAGACATCTTGCTGCCTACTCAGCCACCCAACATTCTTCTGCCATGTTGGGGCATCTATCTTCAGCCCACAGGACCATAGTATCTGACAGACTTTTTGGTGAAGAAGGAAATTTGAAAGACTGTTTCGCCTATATTGGCAGTTTGTCAGTCACTTTCTTCTGTGTCCTGCAGAATGTCTGGCAGTTTCTTCTTAGAGGCAGGAACACAGGAGGATCATTTCACCTTCTTTTGGCAAATTCAGCAGTCATTTTCTGCGGGTCCTGTATGACCAGTTTGTACAGCCTATCATCAAGCAGTCCAGGCAAGAGCAGCTGCTTGCCCAAATGGCTAGTCTTGTCACATTCAAGGCAAATTCCATAACGAGTTTCTTCAATGCCCATCAATCTCTCTGAAGTAATTGGTGCTGCCAGAGCAGACAAGTCTCACTGTCAAGAAATGTCTAAGTTCCTAAAATATTTTAACTGCCATATTTTGTAGGTCTTTGCAAGGTTTGAATAACATCTGTCCATCTGAAATATATTTCTGTACATCTAGAAATACTAACTAATATGACTACAAGTTTGACCATTATAAATGACATCTATTAATCTATAATTTTTAATAATACATTACTTTTTAAATGAGCTGTATTAACATAATACCTTAAACAAGAGCGGAAATACATATACACAGTGTAACAAAGCTTGACCTTGAATTTGTATTAATCTTTGTATCATATCCCCCATTTTTTTTAGAAAGAGATTGATTGTGACCATTTAACCATTTATACCCCCCCCTTCTTTGGTTTTTTTTGAGAAAGGGTTTCACTGTAGTTTTAGAGGCTGTCCTGGAGCTAACTCTTGTAGACCAGGCTGGCCTTGAACTCACAGAGATCTGCCTGTCTCTGCCTCCCAAGCGTTGGGATTAAAGGTGTGTGCCATCACCACCTGGCTTTATACCCAACCCTTTTAAAGAAAAGCAAACATTTATAAACAACTATTTTGTAAATTTGTGTATAGTTTTCTTCAAATTGCTTCCTGTTGTTTGTTGGACGAAGTATTTTTAGGGTTCATGGAGATGGAGACCTTTCGGGGAGGGTCTTGTTCCATCAAACCACATTAGCCTGAAAGGAATCCACAGATTCCCATCCTCCGTGGAAACAAAAACAGAACCTCTTTTCCAAAGTAACATATTCTTTGACTCAAATTTTGAAGTCAAGATACCTTTATGTTGATTTAGCTTAACAGCCCCCACAATCAAATGTGTCTCTGCAGTTAGCTTATTAACAGTCAATTCAGAAAATTTATCAACAATCTTAAGTGGCTAATAAGTTATAACTCACACAATATGCGACATTTTCTAAGTGCATTTGACTAGGAAATTCACTGTTTATTTAAGGAAACCTATTATCAACAGACTAAGTTTGTGATGTGCTGGTCTAAAGAGAATGCTTTTTAATCTCAGCCAGTGGTCTTTACTTTCGTCCTAAGTCTACAGTTACAAACAACTTTTTAGGTTGTTAGATTTCTTATATCCTTTTGTCATGCTACTGTAGATCATTTTAATACAATGATAATATCAAACCAATAGAAAATAGGTGCATTACTATATCATCAGTAGGTGTTTTATTATTTTGAACAGAGCAATTCCTTTTAAGCTTGGCTAGGATGATGAAAATCAGACATAAAAGTGAACCCATTTTATCAGTACAAATAAATCTTGGTGAAGATGAGAAAGCAAATAGGGGTTTGATGCTATTACCCAGTTTTGTGTAGATTTGTGGGCCTTCGAAGGTGGTAAAGCTTTTATGAGTCAGAAGGAAGTGGATGCAATTAAGATACGGTAATATTTAAATACTGCAAAACCCTAGGTACCAGAATCAGCCTCAGACATACAACGTGATGCAAAATGCTAAGTATGGAATTTTCTCTAGCAAAGGGAGAAGTTAATTCAGCTATGATCAGCAATATATATGTATATACATATGTATGTGTATATATATGTGTGTGTGTGCATGTATATATATGTGTGTATGTATATACATAAGGCCAGAGATGTGTTGTCTAAGATCCAGAAGTTTGTTGGAGATGGCACTGAAGAGATTACAGTGGAATTTTAAGCAAGATGGTTAAGGCTGGGTCGGTGTGATTATCAAGCAAGTTCTAATTTATGCAGGTGTAGTGAGTTGAGCAACACATGACCAAGGCTTGCTACCTGGTTAGATACCATACTGTGAATTATTAAGCACTTAGGACAAGAAGATCCTATCCGAGTGTCATTATTACGATTATCCTGAGTGAACTTGAACAACATGCTTAGAATCATGACATATTTAAAGGATATTTGGAACTGTCTAAGTCAAATTCCTATATCAATCTATCCACCTACACTTTTACTCACGTCAGCATTCTCTAATAGGAGTTGTGGATCTCCTGCCCACGGTCTGCCCACCAGCTAGGGCTTCTGCTCTTCCAGGTACTTTGAGTAGCAATTCTGTTTGCCGTTCATAGCACCTCCCTTTGCTAAAGAGTCCTCTGGCTAATGTAGCCCCCCCCCCCGCCTTTCCTGAAGTCAAGCTAATTCCATGGTCTTTCATTCTCTGGAATTTATCCACTATAAACACATGAAGGAATAAATTGTCCATCAATATTATTATAATTGGACAGGGGTTCAAACTTTATGTTCCTTTTTATCTTCTTCATAGATATCATAGAACAAGGAATAAACTAGTATTCTGTTGAGTTAATGTTTTGTTGACTTTATTACTATTATTATTATTATTATAACCTTTTCAATTTACTTTGCAATGAATTCAAACTTAGACAGCCAGCGATGTTTCTCTAGTGAAGGGGTTAGTGATCAGATATAAGTGG
Organism: Microtus ochrogaster; assembly: GCF_000317375.1. Classification (NCBI taxonomy): domain Eukaryota; kingdom Metazoa; phylum Chordata; class Mammalia; order Rodentia; family Cricetidae; genus Microtus; species Microtus ochrogaster. Next base: position 9,780,263 of record NC_022023.1, read on the forward strand.
ATGGGAAACAGTGAGAGCAAGAAGGCGGCAACAGGCTGTGGAACTGTGCTCAGGAGACAGAAATACTGGTGGCATTGAAGCATACAAACAAGCTTCTGAGGACTACACTAGCCCTCCCTTTACCATGTAGGTCCCTACTCTGAATCAGCTTCAGTTAACACAGCCCATAGGGTCCTGACCCCTGCTTCTGACTTACCCTCTAGAAGCTTCTATCAGTAACCACTCTTTTGAAATGGTTCATTGTTCTGGCCTTTGAAAGTATGATTTCCCTTGCTTCCTCAGTAGAGACTCATTCTCGGATTCTTTTTCTAGTTTCCACTCTCCCAGACAGGCCCTGATTGGTATTTCTTTTTGTGTCGTCATACAGTTTATGTTTAAAGGGCAAGAGGAACAAGTGAACTGAATAAAGAGTAAATGACAATCAAAAAAGAGAAAAATGTGCAAAGATTAGAGGATTTATGTAGGTAAAAAATAGAATCCAGAGGTAAAAAGGAACAGTGAAACTTTGATAGTACCAGCATCTCCCTTCTACAACCAAATAATAATGACAGTGATAAGTTCTAAATTCTTATCCAACTCTGTTTATTGACCTATCAATATTTTATGTGTATGTTCTGATTTTAATATATTTTATCTATATTCTGGTTTAATTTGCTTCTCTTGACTGTCTGGTCCTGTTATAATTTTTTTTTTTTATTAAGAAAGAAAAAAAAATTTTCCGCCTCCTCCCAGCCTCCCACTCCTCCCACTCTCCCCCCCCAACCTTCCCCCCTCCTAACCTCCCCCCCTCCTCTCCCCCTCCCTCTCGAGTCTGAAGAGCAGTCAGGGTTCCCTGCCCTGTGGAAAGTCCGAAGTCCTCCCCCCTCCATCCTGGTCTAGGAAGGTGAACATCCAAACTGGCTAGGCCCCCACAAAGCCAAAACAAGACCAGGTGAACAATCTAAATAGACCTGTTAGTCGCAAAGAATTAGAAGCTGTTATCAAAAACCTCCCTACCAAAAAAAGCCCAGGACCAGATGGTTTCAATGCGGAATTCTACCAGAACTTCCAAGAAGAGCTTATACCTATACTCCTTAATGTATTTCACAATATAGAAACAGAAGAGTCATTGCCAAATTCCTTTTATGAAGCTACAGTCACTCTGATACCAAAACCACACAAAGACTCAACCAAGAAAGAGAATTACAGGCCAATCTCACTTATAAATTTTTAATATCCATCTGAAACCATGTTTACCTTTTTATGTTTAGAATTTCCATTAACTGTTTTATGCTTTTCACCTCTCTGGTGAAATTTCTTGTCTTTCCTTATTCATTAATTATTTTAATGTGATAATAATCATTAATTTAATGTCCCTTCCCTCTCTCTATATATAACATATATATGTATTTCATTTCTGATCTTGAGTCTTATACATTTTTTGAGATACGGTTCTGGTTGTCCTAGTATGTGTACCAAGTTGACCTCAAACTCACACAGATTCTCCTGGCTCTTCCTCCTGAGTGGTGGGATTAAAGGAATATGCCATCATGCCAGAGTATTTTAATCTCTTGACAATGGAGTCCCTGAGTACATGCAGATTTGGATCATCATTTCATAATATTTCGTTGAATATTTACGATTGTATATAGAAGAACTATAGAGATGGAAGTAAAATGTCCTTGTGCCTGGAAAGGAGCACACACCTACTTCTGAGCTAAGTGGTTAAATGAGTAATTAAGTAGAAAGTCGTCATATACCTTCGAAGTTTATCCAAAGGGCACTATACAATACTTCCAGTTCCTCCCATGACAGGATGTCTCTTTATGCTGTAGTAATTTTTTTGCTATTCAAATATTTATTTAGTTATTTTTACCATTTCTCCTGGTGCACACCCAGTTTACACGTCTATAAATCCTTATCACAGAAGGGAATCTCTCCACAAGCCTTGCTTCATTCCAAGTTCTCAAGCTATGATAATGATGGGATCATTAATTCAATCTGACAATAAACTAAAATAGAAAATGTACAAATAGAATCTAAGATTGTGTCTGACAGTAATTTACTGAACTCAGTTCCTTTCTCTATTCCTTTTCTACTTAGGAAGTTAACCTTGCAGAAAGAAAATATGTCAATGGCATCAATGCTGTGGGGAGAACTAGACAAGATCCTTGCAGAAAGAAAATATGTCAATGGCATCAATGCTGTGGGGAGAACTAGACAAGATCCCCTTATATCTCAGCTGAGGAGGAAGGAAGAGGAAGAGTCACAGGACAGTGGTCCACAGTTCTGTAAAGTCTGTGGTCTCACTTGCCTCCCTGAAAATAAATGATAGCAATTGTATCTTAATGCAGACTTCCTTCAGCCTCCTCAACACACTTCACTTACATTAGCAGATATAGTTGATATATAAGACTTGATGATAGTTTTTAAGAAGCATTGGATGTTTGGAGCACATCATTTTCTATGAGCTGACTCTGACTCAGGGCTGATGTCTACCACTTGTAGTAACAGCCAGGGCACTTATTTCTTCTCCAATTGTCTACTCTTAAGAATCTAACACATGACATTCTTGCTCCCTTTGAACATCTTCCTGCCCTATAAAACATCTCTAGATCTTACAACAGATCTTTTACTGTTCTGCCAAGTTTGCTTCTCTAAATATTCACTGTTGTTTCTGGCTTGAGAACAGCATTAGGAATTCAGCAGCAAATGTTGTTAAATGATCTGGAGAAATGTGAAGGATAGAGAAAAACAGACAAATGAAAATATGTCTTCTCAAATTGTTATGGACTCCAAACCTTTCTTCCTCTGAGTTTACATGTCCAAAGACATAATAGCAAAATATAATCAAGTGTCATATTTCAGGCAGAGTTAACAAGATACAGAATTCTTGAAAAACAAAATAGAATAGAAATAAATAATATTGACTTACACCTCCTTTATTTAACACTAAAGTTATCCCTAGTTCTAATTCAGAAAAAAAATATTGCAAGATCATCATAGCAAGTGTGATTAATCCTGTAGAGAAGGAGAAAGGATCGAGAGCTAGGAGGCAACAAAATTAAGCAATTTGGTATAGTTTAGATAGTGCTATAAACCTTTTGATACAATCTGAACCCAAGACTTAGTACAATTCTTCCTCTAATGACCAAGGAAAACATCCTTCCAGGCTGAGATAATGCTGTCTTCTGGCAATCTTATAATCCAGCTAACTGAGTTTCTGAAGAGTTAACATTTATCACTGGTTTCCTTAACCAGTGTCTGCCCATATAATTTGAGTTAAAAGGAAATACTTCAGTCATCCTGGCTAGATCCAAAACTTTCTTCATTCTAAACTTTTTAATGGCTTTCACTTCCAGAGAGGAAAGACTACAAGTAGTTCCTACCATAGGATGGGACGAAGTGAAAGCTATTTTCCCTGTTTTAAGCATTCTGCCTTCTCCACCTTTAAAGACACAATCGCTAAGGTACTCACAATATTTTCCTGTTTTACACTCTTTATAACAAAGACTCAAATTTATAAGATGGCTGTCTAAGATTAGTAGTTCATATTTATGACCACAGATTCATATTTTTCTCTGTGTACACCAATGAAACCTCTACAGTCACAAAAGTCCTAGAAAAATCTGTCTTTACTTGAAAAAATCATTAGTTATCTTCACAATCATGAAACCAAGAGGTAGTTGAGTCTATCAGTTTGTTCTAAAAAGAGCAAAGTTTCCCTTTCTATGAAAGTACTGATGCCTTAGAGGGACTAATAACCTTCTCCAACAATTCTTTTTAAGATTATGACTTTAGAAGAAAGAGCTTGTTTCTGTAACATATGCTATGGCACATATACTACTCTCAGACTTGAAAGCCAGGGGAAACTTCTCCCCATTTATCAGTTATGTTACAACCACTTATGACACACATGGTAAATCCATATACCACTCCTCATTAAACTGAAAATTGTGATGTTAAACTCCGTGGTTTGTTATAATCCTCTCTGGTCATTTCTTAATCTCATGTTTGACTCATTGGAAGTCATTTTGTTGAAGAAAAGTATATCAAGTATGTACTTTGTATAAAATAGAGAGCTCAATATATTTTTAGTGTGGGAAGTCCTTCTGTCTATGTTTCGCTTTTATTGGTTAATGAATAAAGAAACTGCTTTGAGCCTATAGCAGGACAGAATGGAGCTAGGCAAGGAAAACTAAAGTGAATGCTGGGAAAAAGAAGGCAGAGTCAGGAGAAGCCATGTAGCCCCAACCGAGACAGATGCTAGACAGAACCTTGCCAGTAAGCCATAGCTATGTGGCAATATACAGATTAATAGAAATGGGTTAAATTAAGATGTAAGAGCTAGTCAATAAGCAGCTAGAGCTAATAATCCAAATAGTGATTTAATTAATACAGTTTCTGTGTGGTTATTTCGGGTCTGAGCAGCTGAGAACAAGCAAGTGGCCTCCTATGACATATTTTAAAGAATAATTTTTATAGAGATGATCAAATATAATTTGCATAGTTAGTGAAAAATAAAAAATATAATTGAAATGATGTACAAAGAGAACCACTGCTGCCAGCTGAGGAGACAAGAGAGCGTGCCAGGATTCGAACTAGTCCTTGTGGGCAGGTAGAGTTTGAGGATGGGCAGCTGGGATGATCCAACCAGAAAGGGGAGTGGACAAGTAGATGGGTGTGTTCCAAAGAACTGAGGCATATATCCCTATGAAGATATTGGAAGATAGGTTTGTGGTACAAGATTTGGACCAGGAATTGTAAGCAAAGGCTTTTTAACTTCTTTCTGAGATCTGGAAACATTTTTTACTGAATATCTTACTCTGTAAGGGTAATACTTATTACTGAACAGGGTCTACTCATCTGACCTTAGTTTCTTTTACATGAAATTCATCATCATGACTCCATCTTTCCACTATCCCTGCTTTCCTAGACCCCATTATTCTACGTAGTTCTACTCATCCTTCAGGTATTAGCAGAAATACTGCATCTTTAAGAAGGTATTCCTTAATCTACCTTACCAAGTCAGAACTACATTTTTATAATTATTCAAAACATGCTCTGTATCAAGTAAAAATTTAATCATATATTCCACTGCATCAAGATTTTGTTCTCTGATGGATGTGAAACTTCCTGAAGGCTATATTCCTAGTGTATCCCCAGTGCCTACCTAACTCTCTGGTTCATAATGATTTTTCGATAACCATTTCTGTGTCAAATAAAATAAATAAAATACATAAGAACAGTTACCAACATGATTAATGAAACCAAGGAAAATAAAAATTTTCAGGATTTAAAAAATTTATAAGAGTGATAAATATCTTACTCTCTGTAGCTAAGCGGCTTTTAGAAGGGACATTCTTTGTGTGGTATAGAGAATCTGCAAAAAGCATAATCAGTACATCTAGACTGTACATTTGAAGAAACGGTGGGACTGTAAACAATAAGGTAACAGCTCCATGCAGCAAAGGCCTACTGTGAGTTACACATGCATTACCTCATACAGAGATGAATAAAGCATGACACCAGCCTGAGGAAGTCATCATGGAGAAGAAAATGGTAATGAGTGATGCAAATAATTAACTCTAATTTAATGTTGAAACATTATCACTAATTTAGGATAGAAGCAATTATAGGGAGTTTCAGAAAACAGAGCAAGGGAGAAATTAGCTCTGCCTGGGGCATGCAGGAGGGATCTGAAGAGGTGACATTAGGTAAAGTCCTCCAGCTCGGCAGGAAGCTCCACAGAGGAGTGGAGTCAGGTTGTTCTTGAGAGGAGCATGTCAGAAGACATCAACATGTGTCTTAGTCTTTTTCCACAATGAATAGGGATTAAAGCAAGAAGTGAGAGAACGGATAGGTGTTTAAGATAAGAGTGGAAAAGTGAACCTAGGCCTTTGGGCATCACAGGATTCTGTAAGCAGTGAAGAGAGCCCATATTCTGGGGAAAGGGTGTAAACTCCTAAAGGGTTTTAAAGCGAGAAACTGAGGGAGAGCGAAACTACTTTTCAACTTTTGTTTTATTTCACACTGTGAGATAGGCCTCCTGTGTAACCCAGAGTGTCCTCCATCCTGTGGTTCTCCTGCTGCGGATTGACATGACTGGTTTCTCATCTGTATTTTAGAAATCATAAGGCATATGACAAGTAGACGTTTTAAGAGGAAAATCCAATAGAGAAATGGCCATATTTGGTTAGCAGCTACCATGAGTGTGTTTGCAGGGTGGATGCCTGGGACCGATGCTTCGAATGGTAGAAGATTCTGTAATAATACTTCATACAATTTCTGGAGCAAAACTGCACTCACCTTTGGTAACATTAACATCAAATTCCCTATCTTCTTTAGTTAGCATAGTTACTGTCCCAATTTTCATAGCTATTTACAAGTATATTTTCAGATTATCTTTTGCACAAAGCCCAAAAATCTTAAATATTAAACATCAATTAATACTTTCCTAACATGATTTTTAAAAAACACTTTCCCTGCTTTCTGAGGTAGTTGGAATTTGCTATTAGACTGTCTAAGTAGATTAGTATGTGACCTCACATTAAGGTGACAACCCCATGACACTTTACATGTTTTCATATACTTTTGTGCAGAGCCAAATATCTATACATATGCTTGCTTTACCCCCTTTGAGAAATACATTTGAAAACGATGCATATATTTGATGTGTTATTCTATTTTAATTTGAATTATAATTGATAGCTTTTTAAGCTAGCACCTGTAGGTGTAACATGTTTTTTTTAAATTGTATAAATTACATAGAATTCAATAACTGACTTAATTTCACTTGATTGATGGATACTTAAGATATTTTAATGGTTTATGTTTATTAACTCTTACAAATTTGAACTTTTACCTCTAAGTTTCATTGTCTTATTTATTGCCAACATCAGTTTCTGTTAGTCATATACAGACCCCTTTAAAAGTTTTGATTTTTTTTTTCAAACTGTTTTCCAAATGGGATATTTAAGAAGAAAGCTAATCAATTGCCTGATTTCTGAAGTTGCTCTGTCACTAGCCACATGTACTTAACTTAAAATAGAATTGAAAATTCAATGTTCAGGCACACTGGCAATATTGTAACTGAGCAACTCCACACACAGTGACTTTCTCAGCTGACACCAGCACTCCAGAGAATTTTCACACTGGCTGAGAGTGCTCCGTCACACTGCCACATGACATTATGACTAATACTGGATGTTATGTCTAATTTATATTTTGGCAATATGACAAATACAGTATGATCTCATCATAGTTTTATTTTTTATTCCAGGGGTGAGCCCTATCAGCTATCTGTTGACTGTTTCTTATCTTCTTGTGATCCTATTTTTCTCTTTTCCTATAGAAGTATTTGGAGATTATTATTAATATTTAAGACAAATATTTAATGACCTAACACACTTATGAGTATAAAAGCAAAACATGCTTAAATTGAATTACGATGGCATTCTTATAGTCAAAAACAGGACTTTGAACTGGTAATAAACAAATCATTATTATGTTCAAAGAAATGTTTTACAGTAAGTTAAAAATTGTCTATTTGTCCATTAGCATAATTTCCCAAGTATCCTATATTGTCATCACTAGATTGGTAAGCCTGTGATTAGAAACTACAACTAATTAATGACCTTCTTGATAAAGAAACAAATGCAACTGCTTTGTCTTACTGAACCAACCCAAGTTTCCTTAGAGAGATTTTGCTGAACTAACAGACTGTATAAGCCCTCGAATGTTGAGAACCTACTTCACAAATGGGAAAAGCCTGTCTTTCAAATTGTCAGTGAAAGCAGCCTTCTGTCTGATCGCAATATAAAATTATAGACAAGGTCAAAACACAAATGATGTTTTTGATGCTTTTAATTTTAATAATCATAATTTACTGCTAAGAATTTACTAAACACTGGCCAAAAGGCAGAAAGAATTAAAATTTTAACTCCCAAAGCACTTGCAAAAAAATGTTCACAAAAACCATTCTTAGAGAAAAAAAAAAAACCTGTAAAAATAACAATTAAAGTTTAGAAAAAGACCAAAACTATAGTGTTGTAAAACTAGAGTTGATTTAGGTTTCAGAGGGTAGAAAAATTCTGCTTGGACTCTGATGTTGGCCATTGATTCATTGGCCAGGTTGACTGGGCCAATGCTCAAGAGGGCACTGAAACCGGAATGTCAAGGATCATCTTAGAAAGTGATGGAACCTGATGAAAAAGAGATGCAAAGAATTGGTCATATATTCAGATGAGAATGTAAGGTGTAAAAATAGTCCAAATCTAGAAATCAAAAAGAATAGGTAGAATAATCCATCAAAAACTGTGAAGATTTTTTTTAAGACTCATTAATTTTTATTTTATACTTATAAGTGTTTTGACGTGTAGAAGGGCATTGCCTGTGTGTCTGGTGCCTGCAGAAGATAGAAGAGGACACTGGATTCCCTGGAACTGGAGCCACAAATCGTAATGCTAGGAATCAAAACCAGGTCCTCTGCAAGAGTCTTATCTAACTACTGAGAGAATCTCTTCAGCCCCTTGTGAAAATTCTTAGACCTAAAGATGATGATGATGATGATGATGATGACGACGACGACGATGACAGAAACGGCAGGGATGCTAGGTAACATTTAATCTTCACAGCTATTTTCATTACCCGAGGAAGTGAAGTATCTGAGGATCTACCTAAATCCTTAGGCACAACGGACATAGTTGACAAATCCGTTCTTTAAGAAATAAATGTTGCAAAGCCAGACATTATGGAGCAGCAGCTGCAGACTGCTTTTGATGACCTGGATTTGTGTGAAGACTACAAGTTTCAGTTCAGGGGTGGTCTCCTCAGCACACGATGTTAAAGATAATATCGGGGCTCAGTTCCCTCATGAAACCCATCTGTCACCTCTTTGCTTTTGATCTCACTTTGCATTGCTTGGAAGTTCCTGGTCCATGTTCTTTTCATCCCTCTACTGTCAATCAAATGGAAAGGAAAGTGTTATGTAGATAAGTTACTATTTTTAATCAAAAGAAGACTACAGGCATCCAGTGTTTTGATAGCAGCAACAAGCAAGATCAGCTTCCAACAGAGGGCCCTCTGTCCATCGCATAACAATGCATAGCAATGGACTCTACAGTCACAATGAGACAGGGTCACTGCTTTATTTTACTTGACACCCATACTAAGAGTATGTAATTTCACTCTGTGATATGACTCTCAAAGTTTATTTTCTTTGAATTTCCAGATGTAGAAACAAGAGATAAGAATATTTTCTAACTCCATTTCCCATTTCTGTGTCTAAAACTCAGAGATAAGCAGCTTATAAAGAGGAAAGATGTGTTTGGGTTTCAGAAATTTCAGGCCATAGTCATCTGATCTTGTCACTCTGGGCCTGTGGCCAGACAGAATTATCATGATGAAACAAAAGCTGCTTACTTCCTGCCACAGAGGAAGCAAAAGTAAGAAGAAAGGTTTGAGTCCCAGTCTGGGGTTATTGGGCCAGTTTTAAGGACTGTTAGCTGGTTGTAAGCAGTGTCTACCTGGAGTTCTTCGATCATGCCTGGCCTCTGGTAAACCTAAAGACTTGTTTTAAAGTAGCAAGCCGGGATATGGAGCCCAGGAAGAGAGGTAAAGTCTGGGGTTGTTGGACAGGCTTAGAGCATTTCGTTTGTTTGTTTGAATTTTTTTCCTTTATTGATTCTTTGTGGATTTCACATCATGTATTTTAATCTCACTTATCTTCCCATCTCCTCATATGTGCCCTCAGCCCTTGCAACCTCCCCCTAAAATAAAACCCAATTTAAAAGAAAAGCCAAAAAACCAAAAAAGAAAGAAACAAAACAAAAACAGAAGGAAGGAAGAAGAATAAGAAGAGAAAGAAAGAAAGAAAGAAAGAAAGAAAGAGAAAGAAGAAAGAAAGAGAAAGAAGAAAGAAAGAGAAAGAAGAAAGAAAGAGAAAGAAGAAAGAAAGAAAGAAAGAAAGAAAGAAAGAAAGAGAAAGAAAGAAAGAAAGAAAGAAAGAAAGAAAGAAAGAAAGAAAGAAAGAAAAGGAGAATCTTGCTGTGGAGAATCATCTTGCTGTGGAGAATCTTGCTGTGGAGTTGTGGAGTGCCCTGTTGAGGCACAGTTACCCATTAGTCCATTCATCTTTACTTGCAAGTGTTCGTTTCCACAAGTCACCCAAAGCAAACACGTTTTAGAGTTATCAGGTTATACAAGAGTGCTTATTTTCTTACATACACGTAAAACACAAAAATGTTTATTCATCAGGTCATGTTTTTGTGTCGTACATCTTAGATGTTTCCATCTGTGTCCAAGCTCTGTTTTGATAGTCCTGTAGGAACCACACGACTCCCACTTATTCTCATAAGTAGTTACGCAAGAAGCCTCTTAGCCATGGGATTGCAGCCACATGAACTTGCAGTTCTGACTGATTTGCTCTGCCAAATTGCTCTTCAAGAGAGGCCATCTCCATTTCTCTCCCCATTAAGACATATAACAGTGTTTCTAATTTCCCCTGTCTCCGCCCAAATTGAATGTGATCGGTATATTAAATTTTAATCAGTTTTCAAGGTTGCATGCAGATATTGTTTATTGAATTATTGATCAGAATTATAATGTTTCTAAATCATTTAAACTGCCCATTTATGACCTCAGTTCATTTTTTCTATTGGGTTTTCCTTCATTATCAGTCAAGAACATCTATTTGTTCAAAGGGAAGATAGAAATGGAATTGCTAAAAGGCCTTTCTAAATTGTATTCTTTTTCCTGGGACGAATAAATCACTCACAGCTCAACAGAGAAGGAAAGCCATGAGGGGAGCAGAGAGAGGAAGAATTCGAAATTGACAATTAGATTACAGCAGTGTTTTGAGTCCTTCCCCAATAGCAGAGAAATCCCCATTTATGCAAATGATCATCTAAGCCAAAACATAGTTGACGATTAACTTGACAGCACTTTCCGTTTTCCACTGGGGCTCAAACCTCCTTAAGTACTTCAGATACTCAGGTGAAGGAAACAAATCTTCATTCACACAGGTACCTAAACAGAGCACTGCTCCAATTATGAGCACAATTCTTAAGTTTTTGTTCACTGCTGGCTGAGAGATGAGGGCAGGTGGAAGCATGGACCTGGGGAGAAGGGTATGCACAGATGCACAGGCTGAGTAGGGAAATAGATCAGTGTATGGATAGACATTGGTGCAAGTATGATAGAAAAGGGAGAAGGGGAGGATGGGGGAACTTGGGGGAAAAGGATGATTGGGATAAAGGAAGGTTGGACAGGAGAGCATGGAAGCACAATTCTTAGTTAAGGGAGCCCTTAGGGTTGGCAAGAGACTTGAACCTAGAGTGGCTCCCAGGAGCCCAAGGCGATGTCCCCAGTTAGTTCCCTGGGCAGCTGAGGATAGGGAACCTGAAATGA
>NC_022023.1:9792066-9793327 GCF_000317375.1 Microtus ochrogaster
CCCTGACTGCTCTATGGACTGGAGAGGGAGGGGGAGAGGAGTGGGGGGAGAGTAGAAGGGTGGGAGGAGGGGGAGGGAAATGGGAGGCTGGGAAGAGGCGGAAACTTTTTTTTTCCTTTTTTTTCAATAAAAAAAAGAAAGAAAGAAATTCTGGCTATCATTCAAAAAAAAAAAACTGCAACAATAGTAAAAACAGCTAGCAATTCTTTTTAACCAGATAGGTTTTTTTTTATTAGTGCCTCATACGTGTGTACTTGTGTGCATTTACAGTATATGGGTGCATATGCACAGGTTTACGTGTGCACGAAGATCCAAAGTTGACCTCAGATGTCTTCCTCTGTCACCCTCCACCTTACATACTGAGACAGGGTCACTTGCTGAATCGGAGCTCGCTCGTTTTATCCAGTCCAGCTCGCAACTTTCTCTTACAATTTCTGTCGCTACTTCATTCCCACTGTGGTGACAGGCTGGCCAATCTCCCTTGACAGCTTTCAAGACAGGTACACAGCAAATGCCATCTGTCTTCAACTCCATCAAAGACCTCAGGAGGATATATTATTACATAAGCAAACAGGAAGTGCATTGCAAGCAGCTAGTATTGACAGAGACATCTCGCTGTCTGGACAGTCACCCAAAGTTTTTCTGTAAAGTTGGGGCACCCATCTACAGCCTACAGGCCCATACTATCTAGCAGACTTTTCCATGAAGCAGGAACCCTGACGGACTGTTTCACCTTCTTAAGGCAAGTTCAGCAGTCATTTTTGTGTGGGTCCTGCATGTCCAGTTCATATAGCATACCATCAAGCAGTCAAGGCAAGAGCAGTTTCTTGCCCAAATGGCTCTAATCTTGTCACATTGAAGGCAAATTCTATAACCAGTTTCTTCAATGCCCATCGACTTCTCTGAAGTAATTGGTGCTGCCAGAAGCAGACATGTCTTATTGTCAAGGAAAGTATAAGTTCTTAAAACGTTTTAAATGCCATATTCTGTAGGTCTCCAAAGTGTTGAAGATTATTTATTTAATTAAAACATATCTCTGTACATCTGGGAAACCTAACTAGCATAACTAAAAGTTTGACTATATAGAGGACTATCTATTAATTTGTAATTTTAGTTATATAATACATTTTTAAATGAGATATAAAAACATAATACCTTAAACAAGAGCAGAAATACAAATTCACAGTGTAAAAAAATTAACATTAGAGCCGGGCGGTGGTGGTGCACGCCTTTAATCCCAGCACTCGGGAGGCAGAGGCAG
>NC_022023.1:9794502-9795851 GCF_000317375.1 Microtus ochrogaster
AAAAAAAAAAAAAAAGCTCTTTTAGGTCTTATGTGAATCTATGCCAGACAGTGGGCACCATTTGTAAACAGAGACTGCATTTTTTTTTCCTGGCTACCCAGACCTGAATAATCAAACAGAAACTATACTAATTACAACATTATTCCTAGATGTAAGACCTAGCTAGCATATCCCTAGCTAGGTCTTACATCTTGAACTAATTTGTTTATGTTAATCTGTGTGTCTCCATGAGGTTTCAACAGCTAAATGGTGTCTCCCTAACTCCACACACTCTCTCTCTATTTCTGTTCAGCTTTCTCACTTGACTCTACTAAGTCATTGGCCAAAACAGCTTTATTTGTCAACCAATAAAAGTCACACATATACAGAAGGACATCCCACATCATTTTACTACACTTAACACAGCAAAATTTCCCAGTGAATTTTGAATTTTTTTCTCTTTTCTGGCTAAGTTTTCTTCCACTTCAATGTGCTCTCAGAGGACATGTGATGGTTTGATCCAAAATGGCAGAAACCAATTCCCCTCTTTATAAGGCCACCCCAGTGTCAATTTTGCAACCCTTCAGATCCTGACTGAACCTTCTGCGTGAACTTGCTCCTTCTGCCTACCACTGTATCCTCCCCTGTGAGAAGATGCACGTTGGCAGTACTCGTTCTTATCTCAAAATGAAAGATGTTACACAAGGAGACAGATCTTTCCTTGAGGCTTTATGAGCTCTGCCAGATTGCTTCATTCTGTGAGAAGCAGGGAATGTCCTACTTCCACCAGAAAAAAACAGCAGAGACCAAACAGAACCATGAAAATATTTGATTCAGACCTTGGGGTATAGAAACTTTCCCCTTTACTTTTATATGATAAAAAGTAGATGCAGCAGACATGTCGCACATTGAACGTGCTTAGAATTAGACACAGGCCAGGATTTGCATGCTGACAGCAACACTTGTAAACTGAATGGTAGCCACAAAACCAGCAGATTGTACTGTGATATGCCTACATTATGGCTGTGCCAAGATTGTGCTTTCTTAGTACAATTCCAAGTATAATGAAATAGAACATGTTTAATAAAAGTGATTGTCTCTCTTTTACCCAGAATCACAAATAGTAACATGTCAAATTGTTGAAAGCTTGGTAATTATGCAAATGTATTATAATTTCTAACCTCCAACGTATGCCTCTCTAAGATAATATATAATTATTCCCACATTTCCTTATACAAAATAATCAGTTTAAGCAATTAAAAATAATGTGTTTATCAATAACCTATAAACTAAATTCAAAGTTTGTTGGTGAAGAATTTAATTTGAGCTCTCTCTCTCTCTCTCTCTCTCTCTCTCTCTCTCTCTATATA
>NC_022023.1:9795951-9820733 GCF_000317375.1 Microtus ochrogaster
ATATATAGTAATGTTATACACCTTTAGGCAGAAACAAGTGGATCTCTAAGTTCAAGGATAGCCTAGGTTACAGAGTGAGCTCCAGGACATCCAGCATTACATAAAAAAAAACCCTTCGTGAAAAATATATGTAAATATATATATTTAAATTTGTGTTGTATTATTTATGACAGAATCTTACAATCTTCGCAACAAAATAATCAGAGAAATATTCTCCAAAGAATATTGTTCTCCAAAGAATATTGATATTTATGTGGGAAGAGAAGCACAATGCATAAAGAATATGAGGGTGACAGTAACTGGGGACACATCCGGAGAGAGTGAGACAAAGGAAGTACACAGAGGAAGCTTTAAAATGACTAAAGTAGGAAAGACTGCATCAATGGTTTTGAAACAACTCTTTTCAGTCATATGAATAAAAATGAGAGTGCAGTCCATTTAAGGTTGAAAGGACAGTTCCTGGCACGTCTTTATAGACTCCGTGTATGTGGTTAAGAAATACTCTTGTCATTGTCTGTGGTTAAGATGACCTTGATGAACTGTCTTATGCAACAGTTAATGTAAAGCATTACACATAGGAACACATTCTTCATAGCTTCCTGACTTTATTAAATGGGGGGGGCAGCATAGGATTGACACAAGCAACTCCTTTTATCTCTAACTTTCAAGTTAAACGTAAAAACATCTATATAACTACAAGGTACATAACCTGTCTGCACTCGTCTGAACATTTTGCTTTCTCTACTACTTAAAACAATTTTATGCAATCTTTTTGGAACTTTGGACTTGCAGATTTTCCTGATTTTCTGGTTTTGCCTGTTACAGCTTTCTTCTCAAGATAACTGGAAGGTCAAAGTTGTCCGGAGGGCAGGGCGGGGGGGTCTGCATTTCCCCATACAGTGAGGGCCCAGGATTTTCCCACTATAATGCTTTCTCTTTAATCCTTTTCACCATATTACTGAGGGGTTGAATAAGAAAAATTATCATAAGCAACTTTGAAGTCGCGGGGGCTTTTATTTTACTAGTGAAAAGGGGATGAAGTAGTTACACTTTATTATATCTATCAGAAGTATTCATATTAACCAAGGACGACTTGATTTATAAACATCAATTACACCCTATTCCAAGCCTATATGTTACAAGCTACAACACTTCTGGGGCATGCCCACCCCACAGGAGCATGCTGAGGGAAATAGGTGAACAAAGAATGAAATAAATCACATAATTCAGACAGCAGTGGAAGGAGCAACTCTGTGAAGTAGCCACACACAGGAACATTTGACTGTACGTGCTCTATTAAAATGAGGACATCCTCAGTATCTCAGAGGAATTCATCATAAGAGTAAAATGAATTTTTGGATGCCATCAGTGATGAACTAGTGGAGATCCTAATGTTGAGACCTCCAATTCAATTTCATTTTTCCTACATTGAAACTTTAGTAAAGAAAATAACTTTCACATCTTTTCTAATTTTGCCACTGTCCTGTCCATCCTACCTAAAATCGCCTCTGTCTGTCTGTATGTCTCTCTCTCTCTCTCTCTCTCTCTCTCTCTCTCTCTCTCTCTCTCTCCATTATACTATCTCTTCCCTCTCAAATAAAATTCGTCTCTTTAAAAGACTAACATTTCCTCCTCACATTAAAGTCTCTTTACGTGTCTCCAATTACTCTTACGTGTTTAAGCTTCTGATTATAATTTTTTAATTAATAAACTGATTGGCCTAGGATCTCAGGTTTCTTATTAACTCATAACTTATATTAGCCTATAACTCTTGTCTGTGTTAGCCACGTGACTTTTTCAGCAAGGCAGTCACATCTTGCTTCCTCTGTGTCTGGGTCGTGATTGTAGACTGAAACTTCCTTCTTCCCAGAAGTCTCATTGCCCCACCTATACTTCTTGCCTGACTACTGGCCAATCAGCATTTTATTCAAAATGATACAAGTGACAGGATAAAAGTCCTGTAGCCATTCAGCCCCAAAGAAATATACAGAGGTCTACATTAATTAATAAATTGGAGAGAGAATCCATGTAGCCTGGCCCGAGACTGACGCCAATGAGGACTGAAGCCGGGATCTTATGCATGCATGGTGCATGATCAAGGAAGGTGGAAGCTGCTCACTTGTGACAGCAAGGAAGCAAAGAGCGAGAAAGGAAGAAACTGACCATGGCATTTCTTCTGTATTAGTGTGGATCCCTTTACCCACTGAGTCTCCCTGCTGGCCAATGCTAATTTTTTTTAATATTCATTGTTTTGTTTGTTTGTTCACCCATCAAACATGTTCTTTCTGAAGACTTTTGGGAACCAGGTTATGAGTGAAGCAATTGGAAATTCCTGGAGGTTATAGATAAGAAAGGAACGGGATCTGACAGAAATTTGACTGAACTGTCTTCTGGATGGTTGGGCAGAGATTAACTAAAAATTAACTATTAAAAGATTAACTATGGCTGGAGTTTATGAATCTGGTGAACAACCACGTTTGGTAACCGTTTTTCTAATTTCAGTATAATAAAGAAAGAAATGTACTGTAAAAAAAAAACTAATTGGCCTAGTATCTCAGACTTCTTATTAACTCTTATAACTTAGATTAGCCCATAATTCTTGTCTGTGTTAGCCATGTGGCTTAGTACCTTTTTCAGTGAAGAGGTCACATCTTGCTTTTTCTGTGTCTGGGTCACAACTGATTATTCTTATTTATTGAATCATATTGATCTTTCCAAGACTGCTATTGGCTATTATATAATGGTGACACCGTTCCTTTGAATAAAACAATTGGATTATTTTGGTCACTTGTTTGTACTGGTTTTCCTCCTACATAAGGAGTAATTAATCATATAATTTAAGTTAGAGTTTAGACAGTCGTTGTTCACATGCAACACGTAGTAGAAAGTTAGAGCTGGAGAAGTTGCTGCATCTAATGATAGACACATCTCTAGATTTACTAAAACTCACAGGTTCTGAGAGAGGGCAATCTGAGTAGCAAGATTTCAATTCTGATCATTCCCTTAGGACAGAGAAGTGACAAGTTCATAGCAGATTAACTTGGAAAGCATCCTGACAGGCTTCACTCCGTTATAATGGTTTAATGGAGTTTATCAGTTCCACCCAGTCTGCGTCACAGAACCAATAAGTAAGAGCCAGTTCCCACAGTGAAGTCTATCAGGGTGGCCACACCCTAGAGTCAGCTGACCTCAATCGCCTAGATTTAGAAACTGTCAGCTGAAAGTATGTGTCCACTTAACTGGGAGTCCGCTTTGAATCCAAGACAGCACCAGCTTTGGAAGTGATCCTAGAGGTGGGAGCCAAAGCAGTCACTTGCATGGGTTTGGGACTTGGTCGCAGCACAAATTTCACTCATTACATTTTAGACTCAAATTTTCCTCAGCTGCTCTTGCAGACCAGGCTAACCTCGAACTCACAGAGATCCACCTGCCTCTGCCTCCCAAGTGCTGGGATTAAAGGTGTGTGCCACCACCTCCAGGCAAGCCATACATGTTTAAAATTTACAAAAAATAACACCTTACCTTTTACTTAGGGGATATAGTTTTCTTTAAAAAATGCAGACCTAGTCTATGTCTTTATTACTAAACGATCATAGGAATGAAAAAGAAAAAAAACACTAAAACAAGCTAAATATGGTAAAAAAAAAAAAGAAAAAAGAAAAAAAAATCACTATGAATTAAAGGTGGCCTTAGTTAGTTAAAAACCAGCAAAGTTATTGGAGGTAGACCTATCCAGGATTTTTTTTAAATATTTAAAAATTAGTTGTACTGAATGCTTCATTAAAGAGAGAGAGAGAGAAAGAGAGAGAAAGAGAGAGAGAGTAGTTAGTTAGCTAAAAAATGTGGAATTTTGAACACGTTAACTATTCTGAAAAAAATATAAAAGTAGAGATCCTAAAATTCACAAAGATGGAAATGTCTGAAAAACTTATGAAAGCATTAAATGAACTTACTTTTCACTTGAACAGCAAAACAAAACTAAACTAAATGCTTCCCATGTACTGAGGAATTTAATATATTTAAATTTGGCAATTAAATTTAGAAGGATAGTGAGGATTTTTAACAAAGGGCGCCAGAAGCACAGCTAGTCAAAACGTAAGTGAATTCTGCATTATACCACATATAAACAGGACCTCAGATGATGTAGAAGCACAAGGCTAAAATTAAATAAATACGTATCTGAAATAGGTCAAAGATTTTTTAAAAACCTGAAATGTTTACATTTAAAACAACTCAGAAAGAGGAGGTTTTCATCAGGAGCCTGGTGAGGCTGCTAGAAACTTCTGAACCCACTGGAGGCAGTGGGCCTTGCTAGGGTTGTTCTGGGTAGAGATCCTGTTGGCCTCTATCAGTCCTGCTGTCTTTCTGCACGAATAAAAGTACCTTGGGCTGACAGGATGACTCAGCAAGTAAAGGCTATAAGTAACTCAATTGCTTGACAATCTCTATAATACAATTTATAGAATGAAAGCTTTCTATTAAGACTGAAAATAATGGAGAGAGAGAAGGGAAGACGAGGAAAGGACTGGGAGAAGAGAAGGGAATGAAGGAAACTGTGATCAGGCTGAAAAACAATTAATTAATAAAAATAAATGAAAATAAGATTGAGGAGAAAGGTGTTGAGCATGTTACCATTTAATGGACATAACCCAAAATATCTGTGTGTGTGTGTGTGTGTGTGTGTGAGTGTGTGTGTGTGTGTAAGTATGTATGTATGTATGTGTATGTGTTTATTATTAAAAAAATATTGCTTCCAATGTATAATCTATGGCAGTGTTGTTCTAAATATTTCACATAACAATCATAACAATTTATTCAAAACCTCAGGATCTCTCACTGAGCCTGAAGCTCACCCATTTGATTAGGTTGACTGGCCTATGTAGCCCAGGGAACTTCCTGTCTGTGCCTGTCCAGCGCTGTAATAAATGCAGGCATCACTGCTCCTGACTTTCTCCATGAGAAGGGGTGTGGGGTAGAGCACAGGAGCTTAGGTTTACATGGTAAGCCCTTGACTGCCTAAGCCACATCCCAAGCCCTATCTATCTATCTATCTATCTATCTATCTATCTATCTATCTATCTATCTATCTATCTATCTAATCTAATCTACCCACCCACCCATTCACATTAAGAAGGTAGAGGAGGAACACATAAATCTCTCTGTCATTTCAACTATTATGCACACTAAATGCTTCAATTCACCCTGTCATTAATTGAGGAGGGTGTCTGATTCTGAAAAGGACAGAACATCCTCATCTTGGAGATACGGACAGTCTTGACCTTCACCCCTGCCACCTTAGGGCAGCAGTTGGCTTGGTTCTGCTCTCTTCTTGGCAAGACATAGTTGTGTTGCTTCAGAACTCTCTTTGTTGAAGTTACCTTTTCCTCCTGGCAAGGCCTATAACAAAAAAGGAACTGCAAAGCTCTGAAAATAAAACGATGATACATATTTTAGTCTTCCTGTTGCACAATATGTATTTTTAAGTTGTTTCAAGCAGGTTAAGTTATTTCTTAAGTAGATGGGTTCAACTTTTACAACTTCTTTCTTCTGCTGGATGAATGTGTCTGAAAGTGACCAAAACAATGTAAGAAATACCAAGTTCATCATCCACTAATGCAAGTGTTCACCCAGTGAAACTTGCTCATCTTAACGCTGGAGAATAAAGTGGGATATTTTTTTCAACATTTAATAATACGCATTGATTAAATCTCCTATTGATGAGGCAACCAAGCCTCGGGTGCTTGGTGCGTCTGTTCCAGGACAGCAGAAAGATTAATTACACATAGCTTTAAGAAATATTTAGAAATAGACAAAGTAATAAAGTTGGCCAGCAGTACTCTTTAAGCACTGCTGTTCGGGAGGAACCTCTGAGGAGGTAGAGTATTCACAAGAAAGAATTTCCCAAGTCGTGCAATGAGCAGTCATTAAGAAAATGCTGAAGTCTTTCAGTCAGAGAGGTTAGAAAGGCACAAAGGCCATAAAGAGAAAAGGAATCTGGACAGTTTGATGGTCAAATGTTTTTTGAACAGTGAGCAATCTGAGGAGTAAAGAACACGAGAGGCCAATCACACAGGGCTTGTAGGATTTCACCACAAAGGATAAAAATACCACTGAGTGAGGTGTGATAAGCAGGGAGGTTACTTGATAAGGGAAAGAAAGCACAATGGTGAGGATTCCTAGGATACACTGCTGATAGACAGGGACAGGAGCAGGACACAACAGGACAGACACTAGGATTCTATCTTGTGCATCAATCCAAAGAAAAGAATTTGAAACTAGAGGATAGTTGCTGTGGGTAACAGCAAGAAGAGATGATGGTATATTGGGCAAATTGCAGGGGTAGATGCTGAGTCCAGGAGGGTACAGTCATTGAGGTTATCAAGTTTGCTCCAGAAGGCTATTCCTGTTCTGTGGCCTACGGGAAAATTTCACCTACGGTGGAATAAATGCTCCTCTAAATTGTTGCTTCCAAAGCCTGGCCTGACACAACGCAAGTCGCTAATGAAGTGGGAGTGGGGTTGTAGAGCAGAGATTAGCTGGGCAATTCACAGCTCATCGGCTTCCAGTCTGGACAGTTCACGTGTAAAACCTGTTTCTCTCCCTTCCGTATTCGACTGCGTTCACCATCAGAGAAGTCTTGCTTTCTTAGCTCCATTTCAACATTCGAACTTAAGACCCGAAGTCTTTGCTCGGTTGTTTGGGTTACAGTTGCCATCAGGGCACCCACAGAAAAGTCACTAACCTTTCTCACCTCCTGTTTCCTTTTCTATCCCCAGAAGTAGTAAAATCTGAGAGCTTACCCTCAAGTTGAAAGAAACAAGGGTATATTATATACGTGCCGATTAGCTATTAAAGTATGAAGAGTAATTCTTTCTAATGTCATAGACTCAGGATTCCATCAAATTCTAGGCTGTTCTATTATTTTTTATTCATAATCTGAATAAAACTAGAGTATTCCCATATTTGATATTTAAAAATGAAGACAAGGACCCACAGCTAGAGGGGGGCACATTTTCAGTAGTCTTCCAGGCTCTGCCGGGTTCATGTTGTGTTCCTACAACCACTCTCTGCTCGCTCAGCCCTACTATCTGGTGGGCAAGGCCACACATTTTTGAGGCAGCTGAACCTGACAGGATGTCAGGTAGAACGTTATTCTAGCTAAGTTGTTCTTAAGAATATATTATTCATGTGTTTATGGGGGTGTAAAAGAAATAACCGCTGCTGCCAATCACACAACAACGTGAATAATGAACCATATAGTACAGGCTATTTAGTAGCAGTAGTCAATGTCTATCTTCTTTTGCTTTCCGAGATAAGGTCTGTCTGATTTGCAGCCCAAGGTGGCTCTGGTCTCTTGATCCTTTAGTCTCCGCCTCTCGAGGGCTCTGACTCTCTGTATCTGCAACACTGTGGTCAACACACTGCATTCCTTCTTTAATTATTATTTTAGAGGGTGAGACTTCTAGTTATTAGAAATCAGTAATTACTGCAACATACGATATTAATCATGTTAACAGGGCAACAACCTAGTCTACCTTGTATTTACCATGTCTCTTCATTGTAGTAAAAGACCATTCAGAGTCGTCAGCCTGGATGATCTGGGTTGTTATGGATATCCTCCCTGGCGTTTGCCCACCTCACTCAGTGCACATGTCTCGGGGTTGATCTCTGCTGTGAGGAGGCACAAGACTGGTTTAGAAAAAAGCATGTCACCTGTCACCCTCAGTGTTTTGTTATCTGTAGGAGGATACTACAATGGCTTTGAAAACCCGACAGCTTCTCTCAGAACTGGAGAGGATCTTTGCTTTAGAGGATGGAGGGGGCAGGTGGGGCCAGGATTCTGAAAGCTCCAAGGCCATAAAAACTGCCCTCAGCCGGTTCTTGTCTTGCTAATGTAAAGAATGAAATTCGCGAACCACAAATGATGGGGTTGAGAGAGGAATTTATTATAGATTCATACGTGAGAGCGAGGGAGATGGAGGTATGTGGTTCCCAGGAAACAGTATCAGTGAGATGCTAGTTTGAGGGCTTTTCAATGGCTTATGGCAGGAAGTGGGGTGGGACCTGGGGAGGGGGATGAGGTGATCAGTCCAGTTGGCCCAACCATGATTCAGCTGCCTTTTCTAGGTTTCAGCCAGTATCACTTAGTCAGGTTGTTTAGTGCAGCCCCTAGGCAGCAGTGTTCATGTTGAAGATAGTGAAGACCCAGAAGTCAGAACTCTCTTCTGGCCTCCAGTAAGGACATTCTGGGAATTGATGCTTGGGGTGTCCGTGCCCTGCATGTCCAGTTCTAGCCCATCTTATTACCATTATTATTAAATAAATACTTTTTCTTTTCAAATTACTTTTCTTTCGTAGTAGAATAAACTTCATTTTGGAGTCTTTATATCCTTCGTGAAGCTAGCTGATCCTGGTGACACTCATGTGATTCTTGAACTTGGGAAGCAGAGACAGGCAATCTGTATGAATAGAAGGCTATCCTGGTTTGCTTGGTGAGTTTGAGTTCCAGGACACCCGAGAGTCCATAGCTCACTATGTGATCTTATCACACAAAAAGTGTCAAGCAAAGGTGCTCTGAGCTGTGAGAAGAAAGAGAGTGGGGGAAAAATGTAACAGTGCAATTAGCTAACTAGGTATCTTTATGAAGACAGCCTGGAATCAGGTGACCGTTACTTCCAGCTTCTCTTCCTGCCTTCCTTTCTTTCACTCATTTTGTTGAGGAAATGAATGCGGGGATATTGACTGAGCGCTGGGATAAAGCTTCGTGTACAGAATTAGTACCGTCCTCTGGTGGAAAAGCATGAAGTCCTGTACAAAAGTCAATCTCATCACGAGGATGAACCCCACGAATGAAGCAGGATGAGAGGAGTTTTGAACACTGTTTAGCACATTGTATATAGAAACAAAGGAATAAACCCAGACAGGACATTATAAGACCCCAACAAACTATTGTCTCTCTTTTCCTTCTGAGGATACTTTGGAACACAAGTATTCCCACCCACCGGGGTCACCAGAGGGGCCCCACTAATTTCTTTTCCTTTCCAAAGCACCTGCTATGCAGTGTTCACAGCAAGATTCCAGCATCCACCTCAGCATCTTAATCAGGTCAACCACTGAAAGTATAGCTCTCATGTCAGGGGTTGACCATTTCTGCCCTAGCTACATTTTTCTATGGGCGTTTGGGGTACCCAAACTCCTTGCTTCTTTTTCTTAATTCTTTGTTCTTCCTTCTTTACCCACCTTTCTTGGCTCTCTCTATACATGTTCCCTTCTCACTTTTTCTTCTATAGACATTAGTCTCAAGTAAGTCTTTTGAACCTCTGTTTTACCAAGATAAGGTCAAAGTACATAATAGCTACCTTCTAAAATTATGCCATACCTATTAAATAGGATGGCATATGTTTATTGCCCAGGTATTATTTATTAGATAAGTTGGTATATTGCCTTGGTAAAATACAACATACTAAATAGAAGTTAGGATGATCATCATCAATGCCAGAAGTATTTGTAATATCAAATCCCATGTCTAGAATTGACATGTCCAGTGTTCCCTCTGCCTCTATGGTCTTTTATTTTGATGTGAAGTCCAGTACCATGCTTTTCACATTTATTCACAAGGCAGGGGATATAGAATCATCATGCCAAATATCATTATATTATTCATTCTTTTAACAAATAATGGGAGATTAAATGTGTGACAAGAATTATTTAGTATACTTAGGATTTCGAAGTCCAATGAGCAGGGAAAAGTTATTTCATGGAAATATATATAGTGACAGACTCTTGAGAGAGCTCAGTGGGTGAAAGTGCTTGCCACGAGCCTGAATACACGAGTTCAAGCCCTGGGACCAGTGAAAGGATGGAACTTACCCCAATTTCTGTGTACTTCTTTCTTACACAAAACAAATACATAAATGCCACAAAAATGGTTTTAAAATATATAGTGTGATAAACGTCAGGATATCTGAAGATATCTGCTATTGGTTCACTTAGTCATTGTAAAACCGGGTGAGATAGAAATAGGAGATATAATTATGTACACATTATATATTTTACAAAATCCAAAAGACAATAACAGATCTACAACAGCTGAGTCACAGCCAGACTTCAGGTTTGAGTCTCAGAGAGTCCCTGAAGATGCACCCTAAACCCCAAACTCTGCCCTATCCTCTGAAAGACTGACAAAACACATTGTTGGCACTTACCTTGACATTGTCAACATTTGCTGGCCCTGGAACTACGTTTCCAAAACCATGCTAGGCAGGGCTGCCTCTGGAAACCTCCCAAGAATCGTGGAAGCCCAGGGACAAAGGGTGTTTTGCCTAGAAACTCATTTTATCTCACATTATTCAATATATACTACACTTTGGGGCATGAAACATATACTCATTGTCTGCTTATTTGCAATGGCATTTAACAAGTGATTCAACTCTCTAAATCTCCTTTTTCTAATATCAGAATGAATTCATTAATCCAAAGAGCCCCCACCATCTCTATTTGTCTTTGCGGAACAGTTGCTTAAAATTTCTTTCACAACTAAATGTTCTAATTTGATCATGCACTTCAAAGGAATCCCCAGATTCACTTTTAGCTCTAAGATATGCACCATTTAGTAAAAATTTTAATGTTTTAGCAATGGCAAATTTTGCAGAAATTTAGGAAAGTAATGTTAGTAAGTAATGGTGCCTTTAAAAATGCTACCTTAATTATACAATGTTATTGTTAATCCTTTAAAGACCTATGAAATGTAGAAGGTGTTGGCCCCTACCCCTTAGTTCTTGTAGCTTAGTTCATATTAAAGAGCACTTTCACCCCTCAGTTCCCATGAAAGGCTCCTCCCAAGCCTGGGTGTTTTTAAGGTAGAATTTGGAGACAAAAGTGGTTTGTTATTCAACCACTTTGCTTCCTCATATTGCTTCCCTCAGTGGAAAAAGTCTACATGCAAATATCTGTGATCTGTGATCTGTGAGATGGGACAAAAATGAGCAAACGTAATTGGTCCAAGAGGCACATTAAGTTTGCCTAGTCCACCACCGTATACTCAGGTTAGCTCAGAAGGAACACTAGCCTAGCCAACTATAGCCAGGCAGCTCAGAAACAGTTCTCACAAGAAGGGAAGGCGACTTCTCTAATGATTGCTGCCTAACAATTGTAGGCAAAAGGATTGAAAGTGGAGCCAAGGTTCCAAAAACCACTCTCTCATCAGGTCACACGAGGGTCAAAACCTGACACAGGAGCTCAGAAGGCGGCTGTCAGCACACAGGGGACTAGCTACTTCCTCTTTAGCCACCTCTTGCTTTTCATTCTGAAAAGAGAAGGGCTTGAGCAACGTGATCGACTGAGCACTTGGTAACCATCTCTACGTAGCCTCTCACCCAGTTCAGTCCTAGAAGAGGGAAAACCAAAAACGGATGCACCGAAACTGCAAATAGGCACTACAATTGAAATCTGGTAAATAGGTGGAGAGGAAACCAAACGAAACCGAGAAGATTAAAAAAAGGTAGAGTTGGGCAACGGAAAAGAAGTTCTCAAACAACTCGAGTGGCTGAGGTTAGCAAGCAAAGTTGTTAGACAGGCGACAAAAAGCCGCACGCAACTGGACCAAAGATTAAGAGGACATCAAGGGAAAGAGAATTACTCGGTAGACCTAAGGTCAACCCTGTCTTAGCCCGGGTTAGCTTCTATTTTAAGCACACTGGCATTACAAAACTCAGCAATCTGGCCAGACCCCTCAGAGCCCTCAGCCGGTGAAGGGCAGAGGTTCTCCTGCCCCCCGCACCCTCCGCACCCCCCCCCCAACACACACGTGGTGCCCATCCCTGCCCCGCCCTATCTCTAATTTCCTCTGGCCACCTCGCCTTCCACCCACCCAGCTCTTCCCAGCTAGTCCGGCCTCACCTAGTCACACCCTACCCCGCCCTCACGACAGCCTCTCCCCCCCCCAACCCCCCCCACCAGTCCTCTCAGCCTCGCCGCTCCTCCCCCCAACTTTGTTCGGTTCTCAGTGCCCTGTAACCCCGCCCCTGAGTTTAGGGTTTCCGGGCTCTTGGGTATTTTAAGGCGCGTGCCGCTAGGGTCGCCTGACTCCCATCCTTCGGTGCTCCGTTTCTGGCTTTCACTGCTCTCGGCTTCCCGGGCGCCATCAGCCATGGGTCCCTGGCTCTACTTGGGGCGCGCCGCCCTGTTGCTGGTGCTCTTGGGAGTGTGCACGGTGCGCTCCGATACACCTGCCAACTGCACCTACCCTGACCTGCTGGGCACCTGGGTCTTCCAGGTGGGCCCCAGACGTCCCCGAAGCGACATTAACTGCTCGGTGATGGGTAAGCTGCGTCCCGGGATTCCCCCCCTTGTCGTCCTTTTCTGTCCCTGAGTCTCCTGTCTTGGGTCCGGCGTTTGTGGGTGACTGGGAAGTTAGCAGAAGACCGGTCCCTTGGGGGATCAGATGAGCCAGGGCCGCCAAGTTGAGTTGGAGCTGCTGAGAACTTGGCACTTAACTTTCTTGAATTTCTCACAACTTGTGTTTTCGAGAAAAGTTCGCATTAAAAAAAAAAAAAAACTGAGTTGAGTTGATTTCTTAGAAGAAAGTGGAGACCTGCTTTCTTCATCTTCCACTTCAGTCTGGCAGGCTCTTGTTTTTAAAAACCCTGTTGACCTCAGACTCGGTAGAACGTAGCACGTTGTTGTTAGGGTTGTTAGTTGTTTTATTTGGGGATCTGGGAACCCCCGCTCGCCACCGCGAGACTGTGGGAAAGGAACGATTTTAAACTCAGTCTCTGCTACCTGCTTCTTTCCTTGATACTTAAGGTTGTTGTTCTGTTTGAAGGCTGCAAGAGATATACAAAACCTTTTTTTCCCTTTCTGTTTCTTTTGTCACCTTTACCCTGCAGTATTTGGATGTGCCTGGAACCAAGCAGAGTGCCTCGCTCGGGGAACGCTCTCTGGGAGTCTGTAGTGAGCAAACACCGGGGCGTTCCACGTGCTGCAAGACTAACTGCTTGTCCCTAGGATACTAGTACAGAAAAGGGACACTTCTGGTCTTCGCTGTCAGGCTTGACTTGCACAAACTGTTACCTCTGGGCTGTAGTCACCTTGTCAGTAGAATAAAAGCTGTCACACACCGTCACCCCCACCCCCGTCCCCACCCCAACTGAAGCAAAAAAAAAAAAAAGACTCATTTTAATTAATTCCAGGTGACTAGGGGCTTTGCCTAGTCCTGGGCGGTATCTACTATTGTTTCTTTTCGAAGTTTAAGCGTGGATATAAGACAGAAGGAGTTTGCATAGCCATCCTCCAGGGTGTTGATCTGAATGAAGGAACAAAAGTGTGGATCTCTGCAGATGTTCTTAGCTGAATGCTTCTCTAGGAGCCTCTCTGCCTACAAACCTCCTTCTGCCCCTAAGCAACAATTAAAGGCACACAAAGATCTCACCCCTCCCTGTTCTCATGAAAGTTAAACTTTAATACCTATCAATTCAAATTAGTTTTTTTGTTTTTTGTTTTTCGAGACAGGTTATACATATTATAAGCCTCCTGTTTTCTGAGTCTTTGGAAGGATTCAGACCGAGGTGTTAGTTTTTTACAGAGGTTGAGGAGAGAGGCGTGTCCTTTCCTTGAATAGATCGCTTTCTGTCTCCATAGGTTGAACTCATCCTTAGGATTTGAAAGCTGCTCTTTCTTTTTTTTCTTATGGTTTTCCTTTTTTAATCAGTAGTTTTTGTCTTTCCCCTGTTCCTTTCTGCAATTTTGAACAGTCCCCTCCCCCCATTCTTTGCTGGATTAACATTCTACTACTGAGTCACAACACATAGGCACACCTTGTTGTTGTTGTTTGCTTGTTTTTTTGTTTTTGTTTTTCAAGACAGGGTCTCTCTATGTAGTCGTGGTTGTCCTGAAACTTACTTTGTAGACCAGGCCTGCCTCTGCCTCCTGAGTGCTGGGATTAAAGGCTTCTGTGCCACCCCTACCTGTCAATTCTTATTTTTTGCTGGTTTGTTTACTTATGTGCATTGGTGTTTTGTCTTCATGCATGATTGTATGAGGTGTCAGGTACCTTGGAACTGCCATGTGGATCTGGGGACTGAACCTGAGTCCTCCAGAAGAACAGTCAATACCCTTAACAGTTGATCCATCTCTCCAGCCTTTAGTTGCACAGTGGTCAGCTCTGTATTCTCCAGAAGCCTCACTTCATAGGCTTGTCCAGACCCCTCCACCACAATACAGAGGAAGCAAAATTGAAACTTTTGCAGAAGTCTTTCTGGAAAGAATCTCACTATGTAACCCTGTATGGCCTAGAACTCACTCTGTAGTCCAGGCTAGTCTCCTAGAAACCTGCCTGTGCCTATATCCCCACTACTGAGTTTGTGCTATGGGTGTCCAGCAAAGCCCCCCCTTTTTTTTTTCATGAACCAGATAGATCATAAATCCCAGTTAGGTTGCAAGGTAGGAAAATACCTTAACCTCGAAATTATTGAGGCAGTGCACTCCCCTAGGTGTTCAGTCAACTTTCATGTGTTTTCTGTTTCATTTCCTTTAGAACCAAGAGAAAAGAATACAGAGGTCGTGGTACACCTTAAGAAGTTGGATACGGCATATGATGAATTTGGCAATTCTGGGCATTTCACCCTCATTTACAACCAAGGCTTTGAGATCATACTGAACGACTACAAATGGTTTGCCTTTTTCAAGGTTAGTTTACCGTTCCCAGTCATTGCTTGTCTAGAATGTCTCCTGGTTAGGGGCCTTCTGGAGTCTTATTTTTAGACCAAGAACAGAACCAGAATAGATGCTAGTTTTCTAAGACAAGTTGGATATTGTAAAATTGACATTTCAAAATTAAAATTTGGCTAAGTTTGATTGTACATTTAAAAATGTATAGTCTTTTGTTTATATATATAATCTAACTGTGGGAAAGTTTTTATTAGTTTTAAATGTTCCCTCAGCCACCGGCTTTGCGGTGAACCTGTAGGAAGGATAGGAGATGATGAATTTCATTTTCTGGATTGATGCTGTCCTTCTAAACATGACCTCCTGGCTTTGAGAGACTGACCTGAAGAACTCATTGGAGTATTAAAATGTATTACATATGCAAATGTGAATAATTTACTTGGTTAGAGAGAGAGAGGATACATAAAAGTCATTATGCTCCTTGGGCTGATTAAAACACAAGACAAGCTATCTGACACAGCAAGAGTTTGATTTCTCGAACTAGTAAAGAACCATTGTGAGTGCCTGTATTCAAACGCTCTGCTACTAGTAGGAGCTCTCTCTGGGTTACAAAGGGTGAGACTTTCTAGATTCTGTGGCTCCCATGTGTTCTTTAGGAAGAGTTGAAACTTTTCCTATAGGCTTAATATTCAGGGATTCAAGTAAATTGAAACTGAAGCAGCTGTTTCTCATTATACTTGGAATATATATATATACAGAGTTTTCCATGGGGCCTCGCAGCCGCTGGAGCATCTGGTGAGGACAGAGCGTTTATAGAGACTTCTGGGAAACTGGGGAATGCATCTGTTAAAAGTGGCAACAGACAGCATAGGCCCTGCAGTTTGATTTCTCATGTGACATGACTTATCACCAGGATATAGTCTTCTGAGCCAAACATATTTCTTAGAATAATAACTTCCAGAAATATTTTAATGCAGACTTCTCTTTAAATAAATAAAGTAAATAAATGAAAGAAAGAGATCCAGAATGCTTACTTTCTCTCCGGTAACTGTCTAGCTAGTAAGAACCAGTCTGGGAACTGTCAGCTTGGAGCCTATTTGATTAGCTCAAGCCCAAGTATGACTAGCTGTTAACTATTTTTAAGAACATCTCCACTCGCGAGGCAGAGGCAGGTGGATCTCTGTGAGTTCGAGGCCAGCCTGAGCTAGTGCCAGGACAGGCTCCAAAGCTACAGAGAAACCCTGTCTCGAAAAACTAAAAAAAAAAAAAAAGAACATCTCCTAGCATTGCACTAAAATCCATCCTAACAGCATCTAAATCTCATGTTTCGGTTGCATGATGTGTGTATTCAGTCCGAATTAGTTCTCAGTGTGTCTTTGAATGGGCCTAGGTTTTTGTGTGTTTGTTTGTTTTGATATACATCATTTCCCCCTTCTGTTTCCTCCCTCCAAACCCTCCTATATACTCTTCCTTTCTCTTTTTCAAATTCATGGCCTCTAATTTTCATTATTTATTGCTATGTCCATAAATGTATATATGTATACACACACACACACACACACACGTTCCTAAATATATAAGTATAGCTTTCTCAGTCTGTTTTACATTATTTGGTATCAGCTTCCCTGCAGTTCTTTGTTTAACTTTATAGTCTTTCCCTGGGCCACTTTAACATGTCTATTGCTGTTCTGGTCTAGCTCATGTTCAGGGCCTGGGGCTTCTAGATCATTTGTATAGGTACACACCTTTCAAAGTTTTTAGCCTTCAGATCAAATTTGGCTTTTAGACCATTTGTATGGTACATTCCTTTCAAAGTTCTTAGCCTTCAGATCAAATTTGCCTGCTGGCTTAGCAAACAAAAGCACACACACAAAAAAAGATGCTTAGTTTTCATTATCAGCCCTAAAATGTGCCATAATTTACTGTCTTTGTGGTTTTCTTCTTCCTCTATCTTTTATTGACACATAGGAAATAATTAGTATATTTGCTAAGAAATGAAGAAAGAACAGAATGAATGAACTTGAACTCAGTTTGGAAATAAGTTGAGTAAAATATTGGGAAGGTAGGAATGGGCTATAAATAGATGAACAAATAATCTGTCCACTTGTCTTAGAAAACTACTGCCAAATCCTGGGGAGGAAAAACTGGTAAGATCACCATTTAACTACCAGAGGCATAGTAATCAGAAATAGGCTTGGGCCATTTCCCACAGCCTTGTCAGGGAAAGTGGGACTATCTGGCAGCTGAATGAGGAGTTGGAGCATGCTGTAAATTTTTTTTTTCAGATCAGTGTGGGCATGTTAAATATTTTGCCAGAGCATAGGGGTATTAATCACATTAGGTCCAAAGAACTAATTTTAAAGGCAAATGTGTTGTTCAGCCCAGCGGAAAGAGGCAATGTCTATGGAAATGACCAGTGAGTCAGGGATTGTCGGAGCCTCACACCTCTGGATGGTGTTAGACACGTGTTTATTCTCTCATTAAGTAGGAAGACAGCTCTTACCTCAGTGATTTTTTTTATATGTGTGGACTAAGGTGGCCATTTTCAAGAACCATAAGTAGGGCCATGTTTCCTTTTGCCACAGAAAAATACAAGCACTGTGCTTAATTGGGTCTGGTGATAAAGATGATACTTTCAACAAGCGGTGGATAAAATATATGGCATTTTTGGTTCTGAGATATGTTTTAATGTAATCAAGTAATTCCAGATGAGCGAAGTTTGCAAAGGTTGCTACACAGATCAGGTGACCCAAGTTAGAGCCCGGAACCCAGGTAAAGGCAGACAGAGATCTGCAAAGGTGCCCTGTTATCCCCATACATGCAGCATGTATGGGGAGTATAGCCCTTTGCACTTACACAACGTAATATGTAACTAAACTTGTAGAGCATTTAAATAGCAAATACAGCAGCAGTACTGAGGAAAAATATTTAAAATTTCCAGCAAAATTGTAAAGTGGAGTGGCGACGGATAAACACAGAGTCGGATACCTTGGGTGACTTTGTTGACCCAAAGCTGGTTGGGTTTTATCATAAACATCAGGGAGTTTCCTACAGTGTTGGGGAATTATGCGTCAAGGAATTGCAACTCAAGAAATATAAACCTGTTCACAGAATAGAATACATAGGCTTTTCCCTAACGGCATAGGAAATACTTTTTGAATTAGTATTTTAAGTTTGGTCTTTCATTTGTTTTGTATTTTTTGTATTATTTGATATGTTGTCCAGGCTAACCTTGAACTTGAAATTCTTCCTGGGTTACAGGTGTGGGCAACAGGCCTGGCTTAAAAATGGATAAATAGCACCGGTTTTGAGTGTCGCGTGTAAACTACATTTGTTCAATCCAACTCTTACGTGACTATCCAACAAAAAATTGCTGCATATGCCGCCATTGCAATTCTGTCTTTTATTATGCTACAGAACAGATGGATTTCTAAAACTTCCCATTAGCTAAGACCGTGTCACGTGCTCCCCACCACATTTGTGGGACATCTGCCTGTTGTCCTTGCCGGAGTTTATTGCGTAGGTGGCGCACGCGCGCAGGACGTTCATCAGTTAGTCCTTTTGTACAGCACAACAGCAGACCCGGCCTCCCCCTCATTCTCTGAATTCCACCTTGGCTTAGGGTGGCTAATGTCGATCTCTTTGTGGCACCTTCCATTATTCATATCTTACTCGGACATTAGCTGAAAAAATAGCAATTAACAAGAAGATAACTAAACAAAAAAAAAAAAAAAAAAAAAAAAAAAAAAAAAAAAATTGGTTTTTAATGACTTAAATTATAGTAGGTTGAAACCGGACTAGCCCCTCTGTGGTTTTGCACATGCCTTCAAGTTTGCATAGTTCAAGTTGAACAGAATGCTCCTAAGAGGTCTCCTTTTCCTATTTCTTCAAGGCAGTTTTCTGACCTGAACTCGCAGCCAGGCAGGGACCTACGCCCTTTATAACCTCCTGTAAAACAGAACAAAGGAATTAGGCGTGTGAGCAAATGGAACCGCCTTGGAAGTGTGAAGGTCCTCCCTGCAGCCGTGTTCTGCGCTGGCTGATTATAATGGCAGTTATTAGCCAGCTCTCCTTGTCCCCATGACACAGTTACACCTCTGTGAAATATCTGCATACTAAAAAGCAGCTGGCCTCCTAGAAAAACACACAGACACACACCCAAAGAAACACTCGAGCAGAATATAAACAGCGGTGATATTGTCTGACTTTATGGCATCGGTGGGGGCTACTGTTTTTTTTCTTCATGTTTTTATGTGTTTTCATCATTGTGGCAAGCTATATAAAGCTCCACTATATGACAAGCCCAACCAAGCCGTCCAGAGGACCCGTAAACAAACTCAGCCAGCCCCAAACAGTGTCTTCTAGAACAAGTTACTAACCCTTTTCTCCCCCTCGCTTTATCTCCTCTGAGGCAGTGGGGAAGAGACTGGTAGGAAAGAACCTCATCTTGTTTTGAAGATAGCTATTTCAAAGGGTAGAAAAAAATACAGAGGGAAAATAGATTTGTTATGGCTAAATATTTTTGTTATATTTATTTATTTTGGGGGGATCGTGAGTTTGGTAGGGATTGGGAGGAGCTTTGTGGGTCGTAGCTTCTGTATAGTCAGTCAGAAGGCAACCTATAGAAAGAATCACAGTTTCTTTCCATCCACAGTGAGGGTCTTGAGGATTAAACTCGGGCCTACAGTTTTCCCAGCAGTCACTGTTGTTACCCTGAGCCATTTATTATGGCTTTGCCTTTTATTTTCGTGGTAGTCAAGTTAAACTTTTCAATTATTGAACACTTTGTTTTGCCCCCCCCCCCCAGTTTTAATTGAATTATAGAACAACAAATAATAATAATAAAATGCCACCACCACTGGCTTCATAAAGCAAACTGTTACCTAGAGGCAGGCCAACATATGGAGAAGCCCATGTCAGGTTTTGAATTCCACAGTTCATATGCTAGTAATTTGCAAAAATTGAAATTATTCACCCCAATCAGAAATGTCGGTTGCATTTCCACAAGAAAGGATTTGAGAACTGTGTACTAGTTTTTCACTGTGCCTTACGGGTTTATTTTTTAGGACAATTGTTTTTGCAATAGATGTTCTTTTTAAAAAAAAATATAAATTCTATATATTAAAGACAAGGTTTATTATTTAAGATGAGACTTTCTTGTTTGGTGAAGGGTCAATATCAAAACCATCTTGATGCCCGTCTCATGTGTATTTTCTAATTGATGCGGAATTGTGTTGTGACTCAGTTTACCACTGTAAACTCTTCGTAGGATGTCACTGATTTTATCAGTCAGTTGTTCATGCAGCTGGGAACTGTGGGAATATATGATTTGCCACATCTGAGGAACAAACTGGGTGAGCACAATTGAAATAATCTTTACCTTCACTGTTGAGCCAGCTTTCTGCTGCCCTGTTGTCTTTCTTATGCAAATCAATGCCTATTTATTCTTGTGGTCGGAAGGAGAATGCACAGATTGTTGTTTTCCTACGCATCCTTGCTTGAGCTGGCTTTCCTACCACCTTGACTTTCTCTGCTGCTTTATGTAACTTGCCGATCTCACGTGCTCCGATTGCAGCATCAAATCCCAAGTGTCATAGTAGACATGGAACCCAAGGCGGAGAAGACAAGCTGACAAAGGCTGGCTAACATGCAGGTCACATTTGTAAAGTGACTCAGCTACCCTAGCTTGTTTATTCCTTTCCCCAAAGACTCCCTCAAGGAGGAACCATGAATAGTATATCCCGTAGTGCCAAGACATACCACATGCTATGGTTCTAAGCTGGAAGAGTGAGGTCACAGTTTTGTGTGTCTGCCTTTTAGAGAGGAGGTGGCTCTATTAAAATGAGTTGGCATACTGGTCCCCCATCACCAAGTTGCCTTTATCTTTTGTAAAGCAGCTTCTACTAAAAGACTAGAATGTCGACTAGGAAAAGAAGGATCCCTTTGGCTCACTCACTTCATATCTTCAGGATGAATATTTAAATTGTTGCTCACATAGGATTTGATGGGAAGAATGGATGGTGAGCAAATCAAATCCATGAGATGTCTTACCCCTTTTGTGTTTTAAAATAATATTGCTTCTCCTCGTCCTTCCTCCTTTTCTTGCTTACTAAGTCCTAAAGAGCCAGCTGGAAAAAGAGAAGTGAGAACGGGTCTCGAAAGCACCACCCTCATTGTAGCCACATTGCCCGGGCTTTGTAATGGGGCCGCAGCAGTCCATCTTACCAGAAAGGAACTGCTCCTGGACTGCATCTTCCCGTAATTTAGAGAATGTCAGGCATCCTCTAAAACCAGCTCGAAATGAGCACAATGAGCAGAAATAAGCTGCACCTTCTTGGTTCTTCAGGGACCTGGATGAGGAGAGACTGTGTTAAGTTTCCTTTGTTTGGAATGGCACAGAATTCTAAGATATTGCGCGGTGGTACTTGAGGAGGAAGACTGCATGGGAAACTGCCCCAAAGTAGATCCACTGCTTTCTCAGTACCGTTTATAAAATTCTGCCCTAAATGTCTTCAACCTTCCTCCCACTTCTGGGGAAACATCAACCAGTAGAAAAGTTAAACCCTAGTCTTTTTTTCCTAAGCATATACCATGGTACCTACAAACACATCCAAGCAGCACTAGGGCTACATTTAGATGTGTATGAAATGCATGCTATGGGCCTAAGCTGCTAGGATTTAGCGTGTTGCTTCAGCATACTGGCATTTTAGAGACGCAGTCACGTAGATGCATGTGCTTTGCAAGCATGTTGCCTGGATGCATATTGCATGCTTTTTCAATAGCTACCAACACCTAATATAGTAATGCTGGTATTGCTTTTTTTTTTCTTTTTTTCTTGACAAAGGTTACTGTGATAAAGTGTTAAGAGATGGTGTAATCTTTGTTGGCTTGTAACCCTAGCTTTTGTCTTGTAGTTATTAAATAGATCGTCTGTTGGGAGGCTCTTTAAATACCACAGCCAAGAACAGACTTTGGTTTAAGAGGCAAACACCTGGATCTACCTCTAGCAGCTAGCGGAGGCCATGGCAGCTACAGTCCCTTCTGGAATCTGTTTGCATGTAACATGCAAAGGAGTCCTGGTGACCTACCTCCAAGGCAGCTGCCATCCTGAATGTTTCCTTGGAAAACAGTAATCACCACTGTGGAATGTGAGCAACCAGAAACTGCACAGAAAGAAGGAAAAACCCCATGGAAGAGATGAAGTCTCAGGGGGCTTCAGCATTTAGCATTTTCCTAAGTCTTTCCTTGGATGAATACTGTTATGCTAAAAAGGTTTCTCCAAACTCGACAGGATTTGGGTTTTGGGTTTGTGGACCTTCTCTTTCTGTTGTGTCACGGTGAACAGTTTGCTCTCAGTTAACTCACTTTTCCTGGGTGCCTTCACTTTCTCTAATCACCTTCAGGAACTCCCAAACCTACAGTAGAAGAAAAGAAGGCTTTGAGATGACCTGAAATGGACAGATGTTAGCTATTGAAGGGAAGATGTTTCCCGGGAAGAAGGAAAGATGTTTTCTTAGCTAAATACGAAAAGGTGTATCTTCTTGCAGACAGTGGTCCCCTGCAGTGCCCCCAGCCAGAAAGATGATGTGATCAATGCCTTCCTTTTCTATTGTTTTTCTCTTCTCTTTTCTTTTTTCCTTCTGTTTCATTTTTTAAAAAATAGGTGCTAGCTTTTTGATAAGATGTTGACATACTATATATCTGAAAGTCCTATAAAATTGATGGGCTTCATTTCTTTTCACAGATAGCAATGGTTAGCCTCTTAGAAAGTTTAAGCTCATAAGAGTTTTTGACAGTGGGGCTGGAAAGATGGCTCACATAATTAAGAGCACTGGCTGCTCTTCTAGAGGTCCTGAGTTCAATTCCCAGCAACCACATGGTAGCTCACAACCATCTATAATGAGATTTGGTGCCCTCTTCTGGTGTGCAGGTATACATGTAGGCAGAACACTGTACACATAATAAATAAATAAATAAATAAATAAATAAATAAATAAATAAATCTTTCAAATAAAAAAATAAACAAAACTTGGGTAAAGAAAGAAAAAGGAGGAAAAGAAAGAAAACAACCCAAAACTCACCTATCAAACTTTGTGTCATGTGCTGTTACTATCCAGCACTTGGGAGGCAGAGGCAGGAGGATCACAAGTTGGAGGCCAGCCCGGTTTACATATCAGCCTGGCTTTATTTTAAAAAGAAGAAGAAGAAGAAGAGTTTCTGACTGTAAAATGATACTCCTAATCTTTCAAACTTAAGGACTTCCCTGGGGCTAAAAAGTAAAAGCAATCTCACTGAAGTAAATGGTATTTAGAGTCACAGTTGGGTAGTTTTTCTGGTGAATTCCAGCACAAAAGCATGGTGAAGGTTAGTTTTATGGGGTGGAGTGTGTATTGCTTTGGCTGTCACTGAAGCCTTAGGAGAGTGTTTTTCCAGTGTAGGTCTCCATACCCCTGAGCCCCTCTCACTTTCTTGCTTTGAACCAGAGTTCTTTGACTAAGCAGGTGACTTTAACTTGTCTTTCCCCTTTGCTGTCCCACACACTGAGAATCAAGCTTTTGAACTTAAGTGTAAAGCCCAATGAAATCCCTGGTGAAATGGCCTTTCCTTAATAACACTATTGTTCAGCCTGATTGCTGTCTTGCAGCTCTTTCCTGCTAAGCAGTGGAGTCATTTCCTTCTCCCTTGGTTTAGAACTGACTTGGAAGATGGAAAAGGTGCATGTATACATAGCGCATTTTATCCTCCCCACTCTTCTCCCGTGGCTCAGTTAGCTCAGAAGATTTGTGATCTCTGAGTCATCCTGGCGGTTTTATGCCATGTCCCAATTTACTGGTTTGGTGATTTTTTTTTTCTAAATCCTACCTCTAGTTTCCATAGTCTTCAACTTCTAGAATGTGCTCACCACTCCATATATGGGAGAGAGGCCATTAACAATTCCCCATGTCCTCTGCAGGTGCCTCTGGTGTGTGCTTGTAAAGAAATGGCCTGGTGTCTTTATCCACCAGGATGCCCTTCCATTTTTCTCTCTTTATCTTCACAACCTAATGCAAATAGAACTTTATAGGTCTGGGGAAGTGAACTCCACTTTTTCTTCTGCAGACATTTTACAAGTAACGCTGGCCTGCAACGTATCAGCTACTTTTCTATTGCTCTCATAAAACACCATGACTAAAGAGACCTATAAAAAAAAGTGTTAAATTTGGCCTACCCATTCAGAAGGCTAGAGTCCATGGTGGTGAAGTGATCACCTCTTGAACCACAAGCTCTAGGCAGAGAGATCTATCCCGGTATTGTGGAATTTTCTGAAACCTCAAAATCCATCTCTAGTGACACACCTCCTAATCCCTCCCAATCAGTTCCACCAAGTGGGGGACAAAGTATTTACGCCAATGAGCCTATGGGGGTGGGGAGGTATCCTCATTCAAACCAGCACCCAACACATCTCTTTTCATGGGTTCTGGAAACATTGACCTGGGATGCGCTATATCTTTAGTTCTCTGTTCTAGGAAATATTATCAAGTTTCCAGCCTCCAGAACCCTCAAAAAGATAGATATTTTGAAGCTGGTTGTCAGGGTCTATAAATATTGTTGGCTACAAACGCAGATGTACTTGCTATGGAAAATTTTTTATGTTTCTCTGTAATTTGGTTTCTAAATGTTAATGGGAGCAAAGTAGTTGGACACAAAACTGTAGATATGAGCCAGAGGACTCCCGGTACACTAATGCTTAGCATTGTTTGTCGGAATTGCTTGTTTGCCTTCCCTTCTGCTCTGTAAGAGACGGGATTATTGACTCTGTATTACACGATACTGTATTCCCTGTATGTCAATCAATATGTGTCAAATAGCATGGAAATAATGGGCTTAATAAATAATTTTGTAAGAAAGAAGTTTGAAAAGATACCTTATTGTGATATTGTTTTTAATGGTTCTCAAATGTTCTTACTTTGGCGCCCTTAGTGACTATGGCCGGAACTCAGGCCATTTGTTAAATGACTTAAAAGAAAAGACATCAAATATGCTTGCATGTGTGTGAGTGTGCATGTGTGTGTGAGTGCCTGTGAGTGTGCATGTGTGTGAGTGTGCATGTGTGTGTGAGTGCCTGTGAGTGTGCATGT
>NC_022023.1:9820833-9845641 GCF_000317375.1 Microtus ochrogaster
AGTGTGCATGTGTGTGAGTGTGCATGTGTGTGTGAGTGCCTGTGAGTGTGCATGTGTGTGAGTGTGCATGTGTGTGTGAGTGCCTGTGAGTGTGCGTGTATGAGTGTGTGTGGAGTGTGCGTGTGTGTGTTCATTTACTTATGCCTTAAACTTAACTTAAACTTAAACTTAAACTCAACTTCTTGAGTTGAGAAATCCAAAAAGGGTTCTAAGTTTAAAATAGTCAAGTTCTAGCTTTTGGAGCAGAGACTCAATTAGTGGCCCAGGAAAAGAGAGAATTTCACGTCTGTGCTGCTTCCTATTTTCACTAGTCTGGAAGAGGATAGGCTATACCCTGCTTCTGCTGATCATAGGAAGGAATTGGAAATGATTAACAGTTTAAATAAGCTTTCGTGGTTTCTTCTTTCCTGATAGTTGAGACTTTGAACAAGGCACTGAGAACTAGCCCATGGATGCTGACCACTTGGCTGGGTAGTAACTGGTACTTTTAGCTATTTCTGGAAGTTTTTTAAGTGTAAATCAAGTGTCTTCAGCATAGGTAATAATCAAATTTAACATCCTCCATTCTTATGTTTACATCTACATGCCAATATTTTCTACTTAAAATGCATCGTTATTTGGTTGCAGCTTCCTGGCAGCTTTGCACTTGATTAGAATTCAACTTTTTAAATGAACTGTTTAGTTTTGTTAATAGGCAGAAAGCCGATGCTTATTCTTGGAACCAAATTAGGGAAGTTGGCTTCTTTCTGAGAAAGCTATGGTAGTCTGGAGGGATTTAGTTAAATGTGAATTTGGTCAATTAGCCTTGTCGCTGTTTTTTTTTTTTTTTTCTTTGGTTTTTGGTTTTGGTTTTTCAACAGGGTTTCTCTGTAGCTTTAGAGCCTGTCCTGGAACTTGCTCTCTAGATCAGGCTGGCCTAGAACTCATGGAGATCCCGGTTTCCACTGCCCAAGCGCTGAATTAAAGGAGTGCTTCACCACCTCCCAGCTGCCTTCCTTCACACTGTAAACACAGCAGCAAATGAAGTGGTTTACTTTACACTGAAGTCTCTACCTACAAAGGAGGCCAAGTAAGGCACAGAGCTGAGCTTTCGGTGTTTTTCAGATACCATAGCTCTCTAAATACACGTTTATCATTCAGTTCTCGAAGATCTCTGAGGTACCGCTCTGTGAAGTAGTAAACCAATGTGATGGATGGGACTTTCATGTCCAGATTTTTATTTCTTTTATGATTTGTGTAGACTTCTTTTAAAACTGCATGAGTGGACCACTATAATAATGTCATAATCTATAATGCATATGACATATTAAATGATTAAATGAGCAGAGTAGATTGTAATAAGTCATTTCAGATGATCTCGTTAATAATGAAAGAAAGTCACTACCATAAACTTGTTTCCAAAAAAACAATGCTAATGTGTTACAGTTAAATTTGCATTTCAGGAGCCTCTGGAGTGCTGTAACTTAGGTGGGCACCACCGCCAGTATTTTAAATCCACAGCTCCGTTGACAATCTGAAAGGAAGTTATCTGAACACATAGATAAAGTGTTAGACAACGTTGTTGCCTATATATCTACACAGCAACAGCAACAGATGGTGTCCTAGGAACTTTTCTGTTGTCTTTAGAAATGTTTATACATGCTTATATTGTTGCTTTTGGGGAGCTTTTTTAAAAACTATTAAAATGCTTTCGGCTTTAGTGTTATTTTTAATCCTTCCTAGCAATCCAGCAAAGTAGGATGAGTCACGGCTGTCTTGCCCACGTCAGTTGAAAACAGAGAAAGGCTCCCTCATCATCACTCAAAGCTCCATGGCTGAGAGGTTACAGAACTGAAATTTAAAAAGCAAAACTGAGCTGGGCGGTGGTGGCGCACACCTTTAATCCCAGCACTTGGGAGGCAGAGATGGGCGGATCTCTGTGAGTTCGAGGCCAGCCTGGTCTATAAGTGCTAGTTCCAGGACAGGCTCCAAAACTACAGAGAAACCCTGTCTTCAAAAACAAAAACAAACAAACAGAAAAACAAAAACAAAAGCAAAACTGTTGATTCTTGGTGTCTCTTGACCAGTGTACTATGTGAAACAATCATTCAAATATTTTCTGTAAAGTGTACCCAGAGAAGCAATGGAAGGATATTTTAGTGACTTAAAAAAAGATCTTTATCAAAAAACAGAAAAAAAAATATCCCAGCAGGTCAAGATTATTACTAGGAAGGGTAGTAGGGGGTGGGGGGCTAAGGAAGGACACTGGAGAATATGTGGTGATTTAATAGGAATTTTGAAGAGGAGGAGGAGCCCCTAGGACAGCAGTTCTCTAAGCTGGAGGTCTCCATGCTGAAAGGCCTCTGAACAGATTCTCTGTTGCAGTGGGAATTGGCAAACACCAGTGGAAACTTAAATTGTCTCATGTATGCACATCGGTCTTCAGAGACCAATGTTTATACAATTGAAAAAATTCTTTGGGGGGGCGGGGAGCATTAACTACACTTGTTGTGGGATGATGTGGCCAAAATTTTAGCCTCTTAATCCTCACAAACATTGAGCTCCCTGTGGCTGGAAGAGACCCTGAGAACTTTCAAAACAGGGAAATAGTAGAATCCCTCTGGGGAGGTCCCTAAGGTTAGCCTCCAGCACTGACCTTTGAGCTAACCCAATCAAGGCCTTTTTTCCCCCTCTGAGCTGCCCTGTACAGGCCTGCCCAATCTGTGCCAGCATGCCCTCCCTTTCACAGGGTGACTTCAGGTTAACAAAAGAATAAGAGAAGATTCCTCTAACTATGGAATGCTATAAAATACAGCTTTAAAGAATAAAACATGATGTAGGTGGGTCTTCTATCTATCTGTTGCTTTCATTGGTTAATTAATAAAGAAACTGCTTGAGCTGATAGGTCAGAACATATTTGGGCTTTTCCATTTGGGGACATGTTAACTGGATCACTGAGTCCCAGTGTTACACACTTTGGGTGTGATTTTTTTTCCTGGTATCCTTCTTTTATAGATAAATATAGCCTAATAGAGTCTCCTTCAAATTTCTACCAACTAGCCCTATGTTCAAGCCTTTCTTCTTTCTGTCTGCCTCCCTC
Source organism: Microtus ochrogaster (assembly GCF_000317375.1). Classification (NCBI taxonomy): domain Eukaryota; kingdom Metazoa; phylum Chordata; class Mammalia; order Rodentia; family Cricetidae; genus Microtus; species Microtus ochrogaster. The sequence continues at coordinate 9,823,913 of NC_022023.1, forward strand.
CATGCTCATTCTGGTCACGCTCTCCTCCTTGATGAGATGTCGTTACGGGAAAGTAATGGGGCTGCAAAGCCAATGGATCGGAATGTGAGCCTGGGTCTGTCACCACACAGTGTTCTCTCCGTGGTCATATGGAAACACGCAAAGGGCCATATTACTGAAATAAAGTGGAGACAATATTAAGTACCTCATAATGGGCATATTCTAGTACATCAGCAGATTAACTGCAAAAGAGGATTTTGCTTGGCTACACAGAAGGCATTTGCCATCTGCTCTTAGAGTCTACTGAAGGGAGCTTCTTCTGACAAAAAAATCAGAGGAGGAAAACCCTATTCCTGCCAGGTAAACAGCCCTGAGGCCTTCAAGAGGAAGGATGACTCCCTGACTGGTCATGGGAAATACAGAACTGTTTATCATTTCTTCATTGATTGATTGTAAGGAAATAAATGCAAGTCACCTTGGCTATGATAACTGCCCTAAGTGTTTAAGCTTTTTCCATAGACATTCTTTCCTTCCTGAAAGCGCATTTTGTCTGGTGGCCAACAACGCCAATCTTAGAAAAACTGACTTCTCTGCTTTCTAGAATAATCATCAGACATCATCAGCGAAAATAAAGTTTTTCTTTTAGTTGGCAGAGGGCTACAGTACATCTTTGGGGTAAATGGAAGCCAGGGACAGAGACCTGAGAGCTGAACACAGGTGTAATTGGTCTTTCATTTTTTTTTTTTTTTTTGACGTGGTTGCAGTATGAAGTCAAAGGCAGCACCGCTATCAGTTACTGCCATGAGACCATGACCGGATGGGTGCATGATGTCCTGGGTCGGAACTGGGCTTGCTTTACTGGCAAGAAGATGGCAAGTCCTTTGGAGAAGTTTAACGTGAACATGGCAAACCTTGGAAGTGTCCAGGAAAAGTGAGTGTGGTGAGGGATGTGTCCACATAGCTTTGTCTTTTGGTACGTGTGGTATGAGTGTGTTTACGTTGAGCAATTGCAATTTTGGCTTATGAACTTAGCCGTGTTACATAAAACTGTACTGGAACTCTATGTGGACTCATGGGAGAAAGGTAATATTTCGACAAGTTTCAATAAAATGGGGAGTGGTTAAAACTAAAAAGAACGATCAGAGGAGCAAAATTGTTAATGACTAGTAGAGAAAAATTATTTCACTGGCTGTGGTATAGTAATGTATTTAATATATGTATATGATAATGCTACAATGAGTGACCAGGTAATGCAACAAACTGGAAATACAGCAAACAGCTGAAGTTAAAGTTCTTGGGATTTCTGCAATGTCAATGCCCGACTATCACATAGAAGCATGGCAGACCGGGTGGCCTAAAGGAAAGTTTTCTTTGCTGTGCATTTTGAAGGCTACAACTTGTTTTCTTCCTTGCTTGCTGCTGGTGCCTCCTCTCACTATCTCCTTATTTGGTCTTTGCTTTTTTTTTGTTTTTTTTGTTTTTTTTCGAGACAGGGTTTCTCTGTGGCTTTGGAGCCTGTCCTGGAACTAGCTCTGTAGACCAGGGTGGTCTCGAACTCACAGAGATCCGCCTGCCTCTGCCTCCCGAGTGCTGGGATTAAAGGCATGCGCCACCATCGCCCAGCGGTCTTCTTTGCTTTATCCTAAACTTTTCATCTCAAGACCTTAACTAAGCTAGACCAGTGCCCACGCTAATGACCTAGTTTAGCTCTTATCACCTCTTTAAAGAGCTGATTCCAAATTCAATCTCAAGCTAAGATATTGGATGTAAGGGTTTTAAGTATGGCCTTTTACCTCCCTACTTATTATTTGAAATTATAATATATTTGCAGTATTTCTCCCTTTCTTATCCAAGGGATACAATTCAACTTATAAAATGCAGTTACTGTGTTCATTCATTCAGGTATCTGCCATAAGGAACCACAAAAAGAAGAATTTCCAGACATTATCAGTTTTGCAAGAGGGAGGACCAACAAATATTTCCTTTTCCATTTTGTGTAGTTGTAAAAGCCACTAAAAGTACACAGACCCAACAGTCAAGGCCAAGTGACCTCGGTGAGGAGCACCTGCAGCAGAGAGGTCATAAGAGATGTGGCTGGAGAGATGACTTACTCTTACCTCTCAGTGGCCAGAATGAAGACAATGCATTCCTCCTTTTGAGTTCAGTTTAAGTGGATTTATTTAGCAAGGTTCTTTTTTAAAAAAAAAATTTTATAGAAATCTTAGTTTTTAGTTTCCTTCATTTTTTAAAAAATGTGTATTGGTGTTTTTTCTGCTTGTATGTCAGTGTGCCGCAAACTTGCCTTATGTCCCTGGAGGCCAGTAAAAGACATTTAGCCACAGTTACAAATCATTGTGTGTTGCCATGTGGGTGCTGGGGATCGAACCCAGGTCCTCTGGAAGAGCAGCCTGTGCTACTAACCCTTGAGCCAGCTCTCCAGCTCTTGTAGCATGGTTCTGTAGCATCATAGTTTCCTAAACGCTGTCCATTTTGTATGCTTTCTGCTATACACAGGTAGGCCTGACTAGACCTTTCAAATATTGCACCATTTGGTAAAGAATCTCCCTATAATGCCTTCTACTTAAAATAAACATTTGTGATCAAGCTAACTTTAGGATCTCTTTCAGCTTTTACCTATCTGTTACCTAATATTCAATACATTATTTCAATTTATTTATATCTGTTCTTTGAGAATTTCATGCATGTATATAATGTATTTTTCTCATATCTACTCACCCAGTGCAACTTCTCCTAGACTACCCTCCCATGGTCCCTTCAAACTTCAGAGCTGTTTCTTTCCTTTGTAGCTCACTGGATCCAGTTTGAACTGCATCCTTCTCTGAGCTGCGCAACTTTTCTGAGGCCACACCCCTGAGGAAACCTGACCCTTCCTCCTCAGCAGCCTCAGCTGGCAGTAGCTCTGAGCTAGGGATGTGGTCACAGGAGTCCCGCCCCAAACATACTGGAATGCTGGCTAACATGATTTTCATTTTAATCTCCTTGACTCTTGAGTGCCAGAAGTAGCGTTGAAGAGCTATAGTGGCATCCTGTCTTTGCCGTAATGCATTTATCAGCATACGAAGCTCTCGTGGCTATTATGATCAAGTGAGGGAAGTAGGTAGCAAGCTTCTCAAGACTTTACCAGTCTGGAAAAAGCAGGCTTGATGGAAAATATTTTAAACTGTTTCACTGAACATTTTGAAATTTACTCTTGTGTCTAAAGAAATTTAAAAAAAAAAAAACTTGTCGCTTCTTTTCGTTGTTGGGTTAAGGTCAGAATAAGGCTGGAGCGCTTAGTAGCTTTTCTAATAAAGGTTGCTTTGCAGCCTCTGGAAGGAGCCATGATTGAAATGGTTATCAACGTGGATGCGCATCTTTCTCTGCAGTGTTCTCTGTTTCCCTGGATCTGGCAAAACGCTTTCTCTACAAATGTGAAAGAAAAGTTTCCAGAGTGCCTGAATTAGGTGTGTCTTGCGCTGGGCACATCTAATGTTGTCTAACAGAATGTGGGTGACCGTCTTGAATGATGAGTTACAGCTGCTCAACCCCAGAGTGTTTTACAGTGGGAGGATAAGGGTCACTTATATAATTGCTGTGTCAAACACAGGTTTGACAAAGGTTGGAATTCGGTGAATAATTAACATAAAAAAATCATGCTGTTTCTGTGTTATTTTTATAGCCGTGGCCAAGCATTTCACATAAAGCAGACAAGTGATTCTCATGTTAGTGTCTGGTGTCTGGATCACACGCGGAACTTATTTCAGATTCTGATTTCAGCGATCTGAGCTGGATATTATCCTCATTTCTTAAGAGGTCTCAGATATTGCTGCTATTACCAGTTTTTAATACTCAGGGCATAAAGCACCTATGTGGAATAATATTTAGGAATTGTGTATTTAGAAAGCATGTGTCCATTACAGATACTTTTGTTTCTGTGCTTTAGTTCATGTAGCATATTATAAATGTGCACTTTGAAAGGGCCCACGTAGGGGCTTGGTGTTGGCTTAGCAGATAGAGTAGCTGCCTAGTATGTATAGAGCCCTGGATTCTGCACTCAGCGCTGCATTAGCCAGGCATGGTGATGCATGCCTATAATCCCATCACTCAGGAAGTAAAGACTGGAGGAGCAGAAGTACCAAGCCATCTTTGGGTGTGTAATGATTTTGAGTTCAGAGCACGTCTCAATAAGCAAACAAACAAACAAATAAATAAATAAATAGGGCATGCAGAAAAGCTAATACTCTCTGCCAACTGAAAAAATAAATAGAACTGCCAGGTGGTGGTGGCGCATGCCTTTAATCCCAGCACTCAGGAGGCAGAGGCAGGCTCTGTGAGTTTAAGGCCAACCTGGTCTACAAGAGTTAGTTCCAGAACAGGCTCCAAAGCTACAGAGAAACCCTGCCTTGAAAAAAAAAAAACAAAATAAATAAATAAAGATTTAAAAATAAATTATATATAGACTTTTACAAAAATTAATTTTGTATAAGCCGTACCTTTTAAAATTAATGCAATGTAAATTCTCTTCACATCACTAAGTAATCTTCTATATATTCTCTAGCATGAAATACATATAAATGAAGTGTCATTTGCATTAATAAGTTCCTTATTTTAGGACACTGATGTAGGTTGTTTCGAATCTGTCACTAGCATATAAGTATTCTACTGAATGTTGTCATACATCCTGCTTGGCTAACTTGAAGTTTTTTGGGAGACATAACGGCTTTCAGCCCTTCTGTGTTCCTCAGTGGCCACACCACTCCCCACCTTGATGCACGGTGTGAGTATCAGTTTTACTGGCGAGTAGTTTCACCAGAGAAGACTGCATCTGAAGCTCTGTCCTTTTCCCACAGATTCTCCAATAGGCTCTACAGTTACGACCACAGCTTTGTGAAGGCCATCAACACTGTTCAGAAGTCTTGGACCGCAACCACCTACAAGGAATACGAGAAACTGAGCCTGAGAGATCTGGTCAGGAGAAGTGGTGGCCACAATCAAAGGATCCCAAGGTAACATGTCACCTCCCTTGTCACTAGTCACTTCAGTACTGAAGGTCACCCTCCCTCCACTCAAGCCCCACCTGGATGGCTCATCTTTGAACTAGTAGTCCAAGTTTTTCCTCCACCTTCCTTCATAGTCAAGTATATTTGCCCAAGTTGTGTTTGGGGGTCTTTCCTGTGCTGTTGGTTTACATCCATTCCCCACTCTCTTTATTCCTGTATCTTGTCTTCTCTCTTCTTGTTGTCATTTTTAGTCATTCTTTGAAGTGTTGCCAGTTTCACTTTCCTGTCTCCAGCTACAGTTGTTACAGACTGCAATCTAATGACTAGACTCATGCTTGGAACCCAAGGTCATCTAAATGGGACCATAACTGTGTTGCTATGTAACCTGCTTTTGAAAACTATGATAAACATTCTTAGAAACTTTTTTTATATTACCTCCATTTTATCCCACCACTATCTCTCAGCTTGCTAATCATAACTGTCAAATTTGCCACTGAAAAAAATTCTGAAATCTAGGTGCTTTAAGGCCCAGGAAAAAATAATAACTCCTTATTTCTCAGTACGCCTCCACCCCTCCTCACCTCCTTGGCTTTGGTAGCATCTGCCAGTTTTTGTTTGGATACCTCATCTTCCTGCTTTGGGACGATATATTGTTTTGTATTCCTCTGAGTAAAAATGTGAGTATTCTACATTCCCTTTCTAGAACTGTGGCTGGCTCCAGATAGGAGTGGATTTGTGGTACCTTAGCATTTGTTAAGCATCTGAGGCTATTCTTGTGATGTCAAGCTTTTCTTCAGAAGAAATCATCATGGTTAAAGACAAGGGAATTAGAGACGAATAGAGAGATTATGGGGTTGATAAGTTATTTAGGATGATTATTTTCTCTTGATATGAAAATATTCTTCCATTCTCAAGACATTCATAGGTTATTCCTGGATATTTTTAGAATCTGCGATTTTTTTTATATAATTGAAATAAGCCATCCATTCAAAGATGGAGTTCTTTGAACTAGCTGAGATATACCTCCAACTTTTGTGCCATGTTCAATGAAATTTTTTAAACTATGAGACACTGTGAAACTTTTTCTTATCCAACTAATAACACCCTTCCCATAATTGGGCCCCTTTCAAAAGACTGTGCTATGGTATTTCTCAAAGCCTGTTCTAGAGGCTTCTAGTGCATGAGTTGCTTTGGTCAAAACTGGGACAAAGAATGTTCATAGTATCCCCTTCCTGGATTTATTAAGCAGAGTTCTAATGATCTATGAGAAAACATTGAGCTTGTTTAACAGAAACCTAAGGCAGAGGGACTTCACAATGGAAGCAGGGGCTTGCTCTGTCTGAGAGTGTGAGCCTCAAGCTAGAGTTCTGTTACATGTCACATGGTGTGCTTCAGGGGGACTCTTTTTCCTCCTAGACTCTGTCTGCACACCAGCTGTTGTATTATGAAAAGTTATTACCATTAGAGTGCCATAGAAAGTTCAAGATAAAGACGGAAGTCATATGGAGAGGGAACTATTAGAGCAAATGTGGAAGTCTGATTGCATGATATCTAGTAGGATTTTTATATCTAAATTGATTCTGCTGTAAATCTATAGTTGTTGTAGTAGAAAGTCTCATATTATTAAGCTGAGGCTTCAGAAGTCAGGGAACTGATGCAATCACACACAAATACTATCACTTCTGAGCAATTCGCTGATACAGAGATTTCACTCTACGCAGACACTCATTCTGAAACAGACATTTCACTGGATCCCTAAAGCATTGAGGCCCAAGGCATTAAGACCAGATAATGGGCAGTAACTCTAACGTGTTTCTAATTCTCATGTTAGTACCCTAAACTCCTCTCTCTTTCTGTTTGTGCCCATATAATGTTGCTTCCCAACTTTTATTTTCTTTAGTATGTGTGTGTTACGACCAAATGCTCTTCCTTATGGGATGGAAGGAAGACAGAAGTTAGTGATTCAATGTATAGTTTGTACTGGAAATCATTTCACAGTGCCAGCATCTCATTTAGTACTCTTAGTGACATGTACAATGGTGACAGTAATCATCATAGTTATCGTTTACATTTTTGAGTTATTCTTATTATTATATTGAATTTTTGTAAAGATTCTTTGAAATAGGTATGAGTGTTTCTATTATTCTTAAGAATAAACAGTAGTATACCAGACTGGGGTGGCCCATGCCTTTAAATCTTAGCATTCGAAAGGCAGAGGCAGGTGAATCTCTGTGAGTTCAAGACCAGCCTGGTCTACAAGAGCTAGTTCCAGGACAGGCTCCAAAGCTACAGAGAAACCCTGTCTTGAAAAACAGAACCAAAACAACAACAAAAAGAATAAAGAGTAGTTTGTGACATTACAGTTTTTTTGCAGAATGTCACATAGTAAGTGTGAAGACGTCGCCACCTCTTAAGTCAAACACCAGTTAGTCCAATGTTTTCTCTAAAACATCTAAATGAAGATCTTTAACCTGGGTCTCCTTTCTTGATCAACGTCTCCCAAAAGTAAGAGAACGTTACTGTTCAAATATATTAAAAGTAGCTTTCACGGTACAAGGAAAATGAGTAGATCCTGAACATCTGTCATAACGGAACGCTCTTTGTGCAGCCGAGCTATGTAACTGACATATTGTGTAATGGCCACGTTGAGCCACTCACGGGACAAGTAATCGCTCGTTCTCCATGAAGACACTAGCTACTGTGGCTTAAACCTTGGAATCAGAGGTAAGGAGATGATCTTCTAAGGAAAGACTTTATGTTGGTATTAAATATATCTATATATTTCCATTCTAGGCCCAAACCTGCCCCAATGACTGCTGAAATACAGAAACAGATCTTAAATCTGCCAGAATCTTGGGACTGGAGAGACGTAAATGGTGTCAATTTTGTTAGCCCCGTCCGTAACCAAGGTAAAACTAGCAACAGTTTGAGTTTTCATCAAGTTGCCCCAAGCTGTTGGTAACTGAGTGCTCATTGTATATTGGGATCTAGGGTAGACTTAAGGACACAGGGAAGGGATGGCATGGTCTTTCTACTTTAGTAAACAGATGGAGACCACGTGCTGTGGAGACGAGGAGGGAGAACTGCCAGTTGGTAGGTAGCCTACACTACAGAGTGTATTTAACAAAATCATTTTTAAAAAAGTGCCCTTTGAATTCTTACTCACTTCCTTTGCGTTAATGACCAAATTTGCTAAAAATTTCCTGGAGCTCACCATTTCTCAGAATGGATTTCATCAGAGTGGTAAGTAGACCTCACTTACCTGGCTGCTAGGAGACTCTTTAGTGGAAAGAAATAATTTTCTCTGATAATTTTTATTACTTTATAAATAATAGGAATCAAAATTTCCACTTCCTCCCCTCCTACCATTTCCCTCCTACTCCCCCCCTCTCTCTCCCCCCTCCCCCTCCATTAAACTGGTCTTCTTTCCAATGGAAGTTAATCTGGTTTGTTGAATCTCTTCTGCTATCTGTCTTCCTGTTTCTCCCGCTATGTGATCTTTAATCACTACACAAGCTTAGATTTCTTAAGCTGTATATGGACATTTCATTTTATTTTATATCAAAATATGGCTTCTTATAGAAAGGACTGACTCAGTTTCCTAAGCCATGAGTTGATTTAGCTTTGCAATTATAAAACTTCCTTTAACTGCACTTGATGACAGAGAATTTACTTTCCTAACTTTAACTCAACTATTGCATAGAGACTCATTACAGATTATATAACCAATCTCCAGCTATAAAGCTTTCTGAAAACTTTGGTGTTGCTAAAATAAGTTTCAAAGTTTGTTAACATGTTAGATTACAGATTTTTTAAGTGTCAAACACATTTAATTCAAAGATAATTTACTTGTGAGTTACTATAAAATATAAAACTTCAACAACAACAAAATAATTTTCTCTGTAAACGTTGCAATTTTGCTAAAGGAGACTGACTAACTCTGCACATACCCTCAACAATTTTAATAAATATTCAAGTTTTCAACATTTTTCAAAATACCAAATAAATTATCCATAGTTTTGTCAAATGAAGATCATAATTATGAATGTATGACTTTGAAAGGTAAATTCTTCCTCTTTTCTAGAAATATATTTGTATCAACTTCTTCCACATCTTACTATTAATCCCATGCACTTCAAGCTTCATCCTCATTGATGAAAAAGTTTTGATCAGGTCCGGCTTCACCCAGTCCAAAAGACCTCCATCCTTCATCTGATACCAGGGGTGTTCTCCGTTAACCTTCTAGGGACTCACTGCCTCTAGAGAAGGTGTGCATCCAGAAATCCTTTACTTTTGTCATTTCCTAGAAAGGGAAATGAAGGAAAATGGCAACCAACTCTTTGACACATAAAAAGAGGTCTTAGGTTTCTCTGAATGGTGCGTTCTATGGTAAGGGGCCATTACATTTTAGACATGATGTTTTATCATCTCAGAACAAGACAGAGTTATAAATAGGTGTATTTGCCAAATATGTTGATGGGTTACAGCAAAGTTGCCAGTTCTCAGCTGTGAAGTTCAGATGTTATCTGATGATACTCTTGGGTTTAGAGTTAATGGAAGTCTATGGTTTGCTATTAACGTAGTTAATTAATACATTCCAAAGTGGTTACCTTACGACTGAAAGAATATTAGGTCAGATTCCAGCAGTCGTATGTAAATATCTGTTGGGGCCACTAAGGACAGCCCAAGAGAACATGGACTCTCAACAATTCCCAGGAATCGTGAATGTGCTAACCATTCACTCAGCTGCAGAGGATTTAAAGTTTAACTGATCATCAGATAGACCAGGTGCTGGCTAGTGTTTTGTCAACGTGACACAAACTAGAGTCTTGAGAAGAGGAACCTTAGAAGCAGCAATGCCTCCACCAGCTCGTGGGCAAGACTGTAGGGCATTTTCTTGATGGATGACTGATGTGGGAAGGTCCGGATCACTGTGGGAGGTACCACCCATGAGCTTGGTGGACCTGGGTGCTATAAGAAAAGCTGAACAAGCCATAAAAAGCAAGCCAGTAAGCAGACCTCTTTAATGGCTTCTGCATCAGTCCCTGCTTCGAGTTTCTACCCTGATTTACCTTTATAATAAACCATTAACTGGAAATGTAAGATGAAATGGTCCCTTTCTTCCCCAGGTTGCTTTTAGTCATGGTGTTTACCACAGCAGTAGAACTCTAACTTAGAGTTTCTGTGCCTACTTGAGAGACTTGAGAAGGAATGCCCTGTGTTGACGTCATTATTGGCAGTCTGGCACGTAGCAACTAGTAAATAATGTGAACTTCTGATGCCTTGATACTGCATCTCTCATTGCTTATAGTATTTACTCTATGTTAGGGAGCTTGTGTGTGTGTGTTGTATATGCATGTATGTGTTATTGCATTCACATGCGTCCTTGAGACCAGAGGTTGTTGAGGGTTTCTTTCTCATTACACCACCTTATTGCTTGGAACATCATCTCTCACTGACCCTAGTGCTCACCATTTTGGCCAGGCGGGCTGCCCAGAAAGCCTCCTACCTGATTCCATCAACCCAGTTCTGCGGTTACCAGACTTGTGCTGCCATACCCAGTGTTCTTGCGGGTCCTGGCAATCTGAACCAGGTTTTTTTGTTTTCATAACAAGTGCTTTGCCCACTAAGTCCTTTCCTCCATCCTTTCAGAAACTTTTTAATAATAGCAGAGTATTTAAAGATTAATAGCTTTTGTTCACAAGATTTAGAGTTTAGAAGGATACACAAGCAAAACATTAAAGTACAACACAAGATAGTTACATTAATAAAGGAATTGTGGGATCCGGTGGGGTAAGGGTAGAGTTTACCCTTGCATGTGTGGCTAACTGGTGAGGTGAGACAGCCATCCAGGGGAAGGAAATGAGACATTCTGAAGGAAGTTCTTTGACATTGCTTCCCGGGACATTAGTAAAAGCTCTTATAGTCCCCAAATCTCCCCCATTCTCTTCCAGTTAATTGAGGTCCTTGAAAATGCTCCACTTTCATGATTCCAGTGTTCTATACAGTACAGAATTCTAAATTGGCCACAGTTGAGGGAATTCACAACTTTTCTTCAGTGCGTGAAGAAATTAAGGTTAAAGTAAAAGGAAATATTGGAAAGGCAAGTGAAGTTTTACATTTACACTTTCAAACAGCTTTTTAAAATGCCTTCTTTATAGCTAGATTAACTTAGAGGTGGGAGTGGGGAGAGAAGGTAGGAAACTCAGTGAAGTGGATTTACCTTGTCTTCCACCAGGTCTTATTGTATCTGGGAGAATGAAAGTGGCTCTCCAGGGTCATATTAGGTAATGGGGAGGGCTTTCCTGTTATTTAAAATCCACTCTATTCAAGTCCTGGTTATAGATGTTCATTAGAGCAGGAAGACAAGGCTCTTAAATTGTTCACTCTACCTAATTTACCTTTGCACTAAGATGCAAAGAAATGCCAAAGGCTAAGTGCCTTGTTCTGGGTCACGTGGCTAATGAGGGGCACAGCAAGAGAGGCGAGAACTGTGGCTCTCTTCCGTTCTACAGCAGTGTCTTACCCACCGCTGGAGGATGTGAACTACGGAGACACAGAGTAGAAGGGGGGTCCAACACAGAACTTTCTGAAAGACAGACCCCTTCTTATTTATTGCATTATATCTGTCTAAAATACTATGTTTCTTTTAAAATCCAGACTGGGTTTTCTGTTTGAGAGGAGGCAATGATTGTCTCAGCAGTTGACAGTCTTCCCAGAAAGTCAGGGATGTATGGACTTTTCACATTCCTGTAATTTCAAAACAAAGCACTTTCTGAGCCGCAGGGCCATTCTTGTAACCTGTCCCTCCCATCATAGCGGATGGTCAGATAACATGGGTTTAATGATTAATACTTAACAGCTCCATGGCTGTTACAGCCTGGGGAAGCTGGGTGGCTAATGTCTCCAGCGAGCAGTAGTGACTCTGGTTATGTGTTCACAATCCGTTCTTTGATTTTCCCTTCGTTAAAGGAAGAGTTCCAAGGAAGTATTTTCTAGATGGCTTGGAAGCCGCAAAGTTGAAGTTAATATTCTATGTACTTATTGATTGTGTGACGAGGAGAGACAATCGGAAACAGACTGTTGCAAAAGTCAAACAAGAGAAGAAAATACGTGATTTTCTTTGTCATTCTGTGAATAAGGTCAATAACAGTCTTTCCCCTCACAGTTTGTTTTCGCCCTTCATGAATAAACAAAATAGTGATTGAAATTTACAATCATTAAAAACAAAATGCAAAGGCCCCTAGTCCAGCACAAAGAGAAAATAAAATGCTAACATCTGCTATTGCTTAGCTCAGTGGTTCTCAGCCTTCCTAATGCTGTAACCTTTTTAAAAATACAGTTCCTCAAATTGTATGGGTGGTGACCCCCAACCATAAAATTATTTTCATTACTACTTCATAACTGTAATTTTACTACTGTTATGAGTCGTATTGTAAATAGCTATGTTTTCCAGTGGTCTTAGGTGACCTCTGTGAAAGGGTTGTGCGACCCCCTGCAAGGGGGTACCACCCACAGACTGAGAACCAGTGGGTTAGCTGTCGGCTCAGGTCATGGTCTCAGTTCTAGGTCTTGGTTATTAAGTGTGGAGACTGTAGACTAGTGGCTTCTAAGTCACCATTACAGGTATTTATCTTCTCATCTTCATAATTTAGATGATCCCTCAGCAGCAAGAGCAGTGTATAAAACCGATAAATAGGAGACTTTTAGAAGGGAGAATTTCTGGAAGCATCAAACATGACAAGAGTTAAGCAGAAACAAGGCTTTTGGAAGATTAGGTTGAGGGTCTTATGACGCTGGGACCTGTTAGGAGACTCACACGTGAGGACCCAAAGTTCTGCTTTCTCAAGAGCTCAGAAGTAAATGATTGATAGTTTGCCTTGAATTTGCTTCATTTCTGGGTTGCAAGAATGTGCCTACTTGTTATCTCTTGACTCATTCTTTCCACAAACATACTCTGAACTCCTTTCCGGTGTCACGTGGCAAGATAAAGAGCCCTTGAGGAAATACCCAGCTGAGTGCAAAGAACAACAATCTAAGTATTTCAAGCAAGGTTTATGATGGTGGAGTTGGAACAGTGTCTTGGCTATTCTCTTCCTCCAGTGGGGGTTCATAAATCATTACCCGGAGAAGGAAAGACAGTATTCTTGCTAACATTTAAAAGCATAATAGCTTCATAGTACTTTTCTGTACAGAAGGTAGCTACCAAATTATTAATAATCAGACTTATTGAACATACCTCTATGCAAAATTAGTTAAATTGACTTCACAAATCTTTAGATTCATAGTGGAATGCTGAGCACTTAATAGTTTTGTGAAGCTAATATAATAAGTTGAATGATATACATTTTGTGTAGAGCTGGTTTTATCTTGGGTTTGCTATAGGCATAATCTTCATGTAATCTTTGTAGCGATGGCAAAGATGAGAGAGGCTGTGGGACAATAGAAATATAAAGCTATATTGGTTTGTTTAAAGATTATAGCAAGGGGCAGTCCAGTTTTACAATATTTTGTTACATATGCTTATTTCTTTTACCCATGCAATCTGAGGAAACAGAAAAATAGCATTGCTTTTATACACCATCTCAGCATATAGCTTTTCTCCTTTTCTTATAATGGTAAGTGTCTGCACAGCAGACACTTCTAATAAATTCATTTGGCTCTGTCCAGTAAGTCCCTGGGTGTCTTTTCCAGGACACCAATCCCACTCATAAGGACTCCTCCAACTGTTAGAATCAGAGCTCGGAATTTCAACATAAATTTTGTTGAACTCAAACTTTCCACTGCATTAGAGATTTTTTTTTTAAGTTTAGCTCACATGTGTCCCACCATATTTCTCCCAGTCTGTTGGCTAAATCTATTATAGACATAAACCCACCCATCACTGTCAAAGTATCTCAGGATCAGAGCTTGAAAATCCAGTCTTCTATATATGTTGTACTGATTTTTGTTTTAAAAATTTATTATAAATCTATACTAAGGTGTCTCATTCACTCAGGTTTTCATGTTTCTTTGTGAGATTATAAATAAATAATATATATATATATTGTTTTTTCTTCATCTACAGAATCTTGTGGAAGCTGCTACTCATTTGCCTCTATGGGTATGCTAGAATCAAGAATCCGTATATTAACCAACAATACTCAGACCCCAATCCTGAGTCCTCAAGAGGTTGTATCTTGTAGCAAGTACGCCCAAGGTAAAGGCTATATTTCAGAGCTATGCCATGAGCTATTTGGCTGCATGTCAGCACATATCACTGGCAAAAGTAAAGGGGTGGCCTAACAGAAAAGTACAGTGTCTGTAGTCAGAAAGCCCTGGTGTGAATGTAGCCCCACCGATTACCAGTGGACAGTTTATCATGGAATCTCCTGCTTCCTATAGTGAGCTGTCAATATACCAAGGGAGTACTGCCTCTTACAATATCACCTAACAGTGCTCAAAACTCTACAAAGCAGGTGTATGAGCAAATTTTCTTAGGAAATCACACAGTTTTTAAGCATTGCAACTTTCGGTTCCAATGGTGGTCTTTTTTTCACCATCCAGTTCCTAATAAAGCTATAATATCTGTTTCTAAGAGAATTTAACATTCTGTCCTTAGCCTTTCAGAACTGGCTGTAGAAAAGAGTCAGATATGATTTAGAAGAAAATCCCATTTAAAATACTACCTGTCTCGAAAAACCAAAAAAAAAAAAAAAAAAAAAAAATACTATCATTGTAAAGTTTCCTGATGCCAGTCTAGAGGTGGCTACTGGTCTCCGGTGAAACTGCTGCGGGTCACTATAGTGAGCTGTTCTTTCTCTCGACGCTACTACACGCCATGTTGTACAGTCTAGACCCCAGGAGGTGGAAGCTATCAAAAGTTTCCTTATGCTCGTGAAGTACAATTAGGCAACAGAAACAAACGTTAAGTGGGTACAAGGATGAGAATAACGATGGAGGTACAGAGCTACTGAGGATGAAGATGGGAGAGTTGATTGAGAAGGAATCAGTGGGGGGAGGGGCCATATGGCAATGACCGCACTCACTAAAGTGATTGTCTTTATGTGAAGTGACTACTTTACACCTTGAGGGTGGCGCTGTCACCATCTACATTTCCCAGATAAATAAGCAGAGGTACCGAGGCATTCAATGGTTCACAGAGTTTTGGATTCGAACCTATTTTGGTTTCCGAGCCTTCATCACTCAACCTCTGTGCTAGGGTTGCTACATTGCTTACTAGGTATTAAGTGAATGCCCCGTAAAGCTATATATATATGGTTGGGAAGGGAGAATGGGGTGATTCTTTAAACCCAGAAAAACTTCCAGGGAACAGAGAAGAAAAAAGCAGGACATAGCAGAAGTTGGGCCTGCCTTCTTCCAGTGGAAATGTAATAACCATGTGTGTTTTCATCCGTAGGTTGTGATGGTGGGTTCCCGTACCTCATTGCAGGAAAATATGCCCAAGATTTTGGGGTGGTGGAAGAAAACTGCTTCCCTTACACAGCCACGGATGCTCCCTGCCAACCGAAGGAGAACTGTCTTCGCTACTATACTTCACAGTACTACTACGTGGGTGGTTTCTACGGTGGCTGTAATGAAGCCCTGATGAAGCTTGAGCTGGTCCAGCACGGACCCATGGCGGTTGCCTTTGAAGTCCATGACGATTTCCTGCACTACCACAGTGGCGTCTACCACCACACCGGGCTCGGTGACCCTTTCAACCCCTTCGAGCTGACAAATCACGCTGTTCTGCTCGTGGGCTATGGAAGGGATCCGGACACAGGCATAGCCTACTGGATTGTGAAGAACAGCTGGGGCACCCAATGGGGAGAGAGAGGCTACTTCCGGATCCGCAGAGGAACTGATGAGTGTGCCATTGAGAGTATAGCCATGGCGGCCGTGCCCATTCCTAAACTGTAGGGCACAGTGTTCTGTACGGATCCTCGTTACTTATACAATGATTTCATCACAGGCTTGAGACTCCTACAAGTTCAGAAGTGGGTTTCCATGAAGAGTGTTGCCTTCAAATTTAAAACTGCCTTTGATTTTTTTTTCTTTTCATATTCTCTACCAACCACTGAACTACTTTTTAAAGTACTTAGTTAAGTAAGACTTTTGTGAGCAATGGTTAAGTTGCCACATAGTGAATTTTGCTGGTCATTTGCAAGGCAACCAGATGTTTCGTGTAAAAATCTATGTATAAGGTTTGTTTTTAAATTACAAAATTGTATGAAAACACAGCGGAAATTTTAAAGATTTAAAAATAAATGTTCTTTCAGTCGGTGCTGTGGAATTTCTGTGTGTTTCAGGGAATTTCTGTCAGTGAGTCCTTCCCTTAGAAGCATCTCTGCCCCAAGAAAGTACCTCTTTAAGGAGGAAAAACACTGAAAATATTTTGTGTAGAGAACAACTTAGGGATCAGGGAGGAGAAGAGAGGTCGCCTGCAAAAGTGCTTGCTGTACAGACGGGAGGACCTAAGCTCAGCCTTCAGGATCCGTGCCAGGAAAATGAGCCAGACATGCTGATACATTTGTAATCACAGCCCAGGGAGCAGGGACAGGTGGATCCCTGGAGTTCACTGTTCACCCAGCGTAGCTAAATGGACAAGTTCCAGGTTCCTGAATGACCTGTGTCAAAGCCGAGTTAGACAGTGTTCCTGAGAAGTCATAGAAAAGGTTGAACTCTCACCTCTGGCTTTGGTACCTGCTTGTGCTTCTGCACACACATGAACACACAAGTAAAAATAAAATTAAACATTTTTGTTGTTGTTGTTTTGAGACAGGGTTTCTCTGTAGTTTTGGAACCTATCCTGGAACTAGCTCTTGAGACCAGGCTGGCCTCGAACTCACAGAGATCCGCCAGCTTCTGCCTCCCTAGTGTTGGGGTTAAAGGCGTGTGCCACCACCGCCCAGCTAAAACAAAACCTTTTAAACTTCTGACAAGGGCTATCTTCTGACAAGACCTAGTGAACCCTCAGATCCATACAGGAAATAAAGAGGGAGTTTTGATAATGTCTACATATTTAAACTATTTCTTGTATGTCTCCTACGTTTGGAAATGTTGATGGGCCTTTGCTGCTGAATACTAGTCGCTTAGAGAGTGAACTATGCGCTGTTTAGATCTGAGTAGCTCTTTGGAACCTCTCTGGATGTTTCACAATCACGTGAAACTGCTATACTTAGTAAGCAGTTGACATCTATGAAAAGTAACGTGACAGGCAAAGTAGGCAATCGGAGCTCTACAACAGTGTCACAAACCAGAAGCCGTTTGAGGCTCAAAAAGACCCCAGCAGTCATAAGCTCCTTACACACATAAAGACAGTAATTTCGACAAAGTGCAAGAGGCTTCATACTGAGGCTCGAAGCTAATAGATGCAGTCATGACCAAGACACAGATTTGTTGATTCTGCTTGTCCCAGAGCACCTTAGAGTACCACCAGCATCTAATCTCCTGGGATGTTACCTGTATAGTCAGCTTCTCTGGGCATTCCGAGTCTTACGACTTGCATGTTAAACCTATTCTTTGTTTTGAGATAGGGTCTCTATATATAGCCCTGGCTGGCATGGAACTTGCTATGTAGACCAGGCTAGCCTTAAACTCACAGTGATCTGCCTGTTTCTACCTCACAGGTGTTCCTATCTGTCTGTCTGTCTGTCTGTCTATTTATTTCAACTGACTAAAATAACATTTTCTCCACCCTTGAAGGAAAGAAACACTGTAGAAACATGCACTATGAATTCCTCTTTTGTTACTTACGTTGTTGAGATTTTTTTGTGTGTTTACTGGGTTTTTGGTGTTTTGAGACAGGATGATGCTATTTAGCTCAGCCTAGCCTTTGACTCTGCCTCCTGTGTCCTAGGATTGTAGATTTTCTTTACCAAGGCCACGAATACCATGTTTAAAGGTGCAGCTTTTTAAACCTCCTAGAGTTTACCAAAAGTCTTTGACTTTCTTGTGTTGATAAGGAAGTGGATATTCTGCCATGGACACAAAAATTTTATTTTTATTAATGCCTGTCTTTCTCCTTTGTTAGAGCTGGGTGAAGTCTGAAATATAATTGCTAACAGTCATTAAATGCTTTAGGAAATTTTTGAGGTCATATTATAGATTTGGTCCCCACTGGCTGTGAACACCACTTCTTACAATTACACTGAGTTAAGAACAAAGTTTTTGAAGAGACCCTAATTTTTCAGGCAGTCAGAGGAATAATAGTGAAGAATAAGAGCTCAAGTACTTGTACAAGTATTCTGTACTAAAAGTGAAGATAAATCTCTACCTGGGTGAGGGGAGCAAATTTTCTAATAAGGCAGACAGCATCTTCCCCCACTGTGGTTG
This sequence comes from Microtus ochrogaster, assembly GCF_000317375.1. Taxonomy (NCBI): domain Eukaryota; kingdom Metazoa; phylum Chordata; class Mammalia; order Rodentia; family Cricetidae; genus Microtus; species Microtus ochrogaster. The sequence goes on from NC_022023.1 coordinate 9,842,209, forward strand.
ATGGAATTCAGTAATGACAGTTCTTAAGTGGCGTACCATCTTTCCAGACTGCTCAGCCATCCAGCAAAGGTTTGTTAGATACTTTGTTTATAGTAGCACAAAAAAAAAAATCATAGTCTGCAGACACACGGAAGTCTGGAAAAACCAGAATGAGTTCTCTGGCAAACCTTCCCAAACACATTCCCAGAAAATTTACAGAACATGTTCATGGGACAAAGGTGGGGAAAATCGAATTGAACTTTCTAATTCTGGCACAGCCCAGAACCATAATGTTCAGAATCTTCCTGGTTCTGGGTGATAATTTTCTAAATCCTAGGAAGTTTTCTTTCCCAGTCTATGCATTTGTTTTTGCATCTGTGAAACGGATAGTTTTTATTTGACTTTTTAGTCTTGATACACAGATCTTCCTTTTTAATCTTAATTAGAACAGATTGCACCACCTTCCCCCTTCCTTATTCAATCCTCTCCCATCACCCCCTCCCATGCTCCCTGTTCTCAAATTGATAACTCCATTTTCTTTGACCACTATTGTTACACGTATATGCATAAATATAGGAATACAACTTACTGAGTCCATTTTTGATGTCTGTGTCTATATGGCTTGGGGGCTAACCATGTTGTATTGTATAGCCAGGTTGGAGCCTCAACCCTGAGAGAGATTAGTTCTCCTCCTCCCTGTAGTCATTAGGTGTCTGTAGTGTTTTTGTCTAGAGGTGGGACCCTATGAGTGAGACCGAGGTTTTCCCCCCATCGCTCTGTTCATGAACATTGGCATGTCCTTTGATATTGCCATTGTCCACAGTCTTATTTCTGCAAACATTTTTATGGCAGACTTTGACAGCTGTCCTTCTGGTGTTTTGGCTCTTCAGTCTTTCCACCAGCTCCTGTGCACGTTGCCTGAGACAGATGCAGGAACTGTGATGATTGTTACTCTGAGTTCTCTACCTCTAAGGTCTTATCCTAAGACGTGAATGATGTTCAGTTGCCTTTTAAATTGGTCTTGGGTGGTGGTGCATGCCTGTAATTCCAGCCCTCCTGAGGCAAAGGCAGGCAGGTTCTGTGAGCATCTGAAGTGAGCCTGGTCTTCACTGTAAATTCCAGGCCAACTAAGGTTATACAGTGAGATCCTGTCAAAAAAAAAAAAAAAAAAACCTAGACTTGCTACTTTGCTACTTAAATCCTTGGCCTTTCACCTTAGACCATTCCACTTAAGAAGGGAAACTAAAGTAGATTGATCATGGTGGATGATCATTTTGATGTGTTCTTGGATTTTGTTTGCAGTAATTTGTTAAGTATATTTGCATCTATGTTTATAAGGAAAATTTACCTGTAATTCTCTTTTTTGGGAATAGTCTTTGTGTGTTTTAGATATTCAGAGTGACGGTAGCCTCATAAAATGAACTTAACAAAGTTCCTTCTGTTTCTATTTTGTGGACTAACTGAGGGGTATTGACATTAACTATTTTAGAAAATCTGATAGAATTCTGTGCTAAAACCATCTGACCCTAGACTTTTTTTTTCTCTCTCTCTGTTTCTTGTTTTCCTTTATTCTTTCCTTCCTTTCTTTCTTTTTCATCTTTTTTGGGGGGGGGGGTTGAAAGAATTTTAATGATGACTTCTATCCCCTTAGGGGCTATAGGTCTATTTAAGTTGTTTACCTGATCCTGATTCAACTTTGTTAAAGGGTATCTATTGAGAAAATTATATATTTCTTTTAGATTTTCCAATTTTGTGGAATATACTTTTTAAAGTATGACCAAATAATTCTTTAGATTTCCTCAGCATCTGTTGTTATGTACCCCTTTTCATTTCTAATTCTACTAATTTGGACCTTCTCTCCCTATCTTTTACTTTATTTGAATAAAGGTTTGTCTATCCTGCTGATTTTCTCAATGAACCAATTTTTTTTGTTTATTTGATTCTTTGTATTGTTCTCTTTATTTCTATTTTATATTTTTTAGCCCTCAGTTTGAGTATTTATTGCTCTCTACTCCTCTTAGGTGTGCTTGGTTTTTGTTGTTCTACAGCTTCAGGTGTGCTGAGTATGAGATCTCTTCTTTTTTAAAATGTAGGTACTTAGTCCTATGAACTTTCCACCTAACCCCATTTCCATTGTGTCCCATAAGTTTGGGTATGCTGTGCAATGATTTTCACTGAATTCAAGGAAGACTTTAATTTCCTTCTTTATGTCATTTAAGAGAGAGTTGTTTGTTTTACAAGAGTGTGGAGGCTTTCTGTTGCTTATGTTGTCTTTTAAATTCAACTTTAATCCATAGTAGTTTGATAAGATGCAGGGAGTTATTTCAATTTTTCTGTTTATGTTTTCTTGTTTTGTGACTGCATGTGGTCAATTTTGGAGAAAGATCCATGAGGTTCTGAGAAGATGGTATATTCTTTTGTATTTGGATGAAAAGTCCTGTAGATATGTTAGGTCCATTTGGTTGCTAACGCCTATTAGTGCCATTATTTCTCTGCTTAGTTTTTGTCTGGGTGACCTGTCCGTTTGTGAGAGTGGGGTATTGAAGTAGTCCACTATTGATGTGTAAGGTTCATGATATGTGACTTAAGAGTTAGTAATCTTTATTTCTTTCTTTTTTTTTTTTTTTTTGGTTTTTTGCAATAGGGTTTCCCTGTGTAACAGTCCTAACTGTCCTGGAACTAGCTCTTGTAGACCAGTCCTTGAACTCACAGAGATTCACCTGCCTTTGCCTCCCTAGTGCTGGGATTGAAGGCAAGCACCACCACCACCACTCAGTTTAAGAGTTAGTAGTGTTTCTTTTACAAATGTAGATTAATAGAAATGTGTTAAATTAAGATGTAAGAGTTAGCCAATAAGAAGCTAGAGTTAATGGGCCAAGCGGTGATTTAATAAATACAGTTTTTGTGTGATTATTTTGGGTGTAAGCTCTCCGGGTGGCTGGGACGAACAAGCGGTTTCTTGCAACAGGTGTATCTATTTCTTCTTTTGTATCTTCAATGCCTGGGAATCACTCTTACATCTCTTGTATTCTGTTAGTGATGCTTGCCTGTACACACAGAGATAGATGATAGAGAGATGGCAGATAGATGATAGAAGATAGATAAGTAGATGATAGATGGATAGATAGATGGATAGATAGATAGATGATAGATGGATGGATAGATGGATGATAGATAGATGAAAGATAGACAGACAGACAGACAGACAGACAGACAGATGATAGATAGATGGATGGATAGATAGATAGATGATAGATGGACGGATAGATAGATAGATGATAGATGGATGGATGGATAGATAGATAGATAGATAGATGATAGATGGATGGATAGATAGATAGATAGATAGATAGATGATGGATGGATGGATAGATAGATGGATGATAGGTAGATAGATAGATAGATAGATAGATAGATAGATAGATAGATGATAGATGGATGGATAGATAGATGG